>NW_026608819.1:0-52061 GCF_029499605.1 Hyla sarda | reverse complement strand
GAGGGGGACGCTGTGTGCGCAGTGCGCACGCAGACTTCCCTTCCCCCCTGCGCCGTCAGGCCGGGGCGGGACATTTAAAAAAAAATAATAGTAAAAAATAAAAAAAATCACGGCAAAATCCAGCGGCACCACGGGCAGTGCTGAACGGCACACACGTGTGCCGCGGCACCGCGGTTGGGAATCACTGCTATATACTGACCCCCATATATATGAATGTATACTATATACTGACCACATATATATGAATGTATACTATATACTGACCCCCGTATATATGAATGTATACTATATACTGACCCCCATATATGAATGTATATTATATACTGACCCCCATATATATGAATGTATACTATATACTGACCCCCATATATATGAATGTATATTATATACTGAAACCCCATATATATGAATGTATACTATATACTGACCCCCATATATATGAATGTATATTATATACTGACCACATATATATGAATGTATACTAAATACTGACCCCCGTATATATGAATGTATACTATATACTGACCCCCATATATGAATGTATATTATACACTGACCCCTATATATATGAATGTATACTATATACTGACCACATATATATGAATGTATACTATATACTGACCCCATATATATGAATGTATACTATATACTAACCCCCATATATGAATGTATACTATATACTGACCCCCATATATATGAATGTATACTTTATACTGACCCCATATATATGAATGTATACTATATACTGACCCCCATATATATGAATGTATACTATATACTGACCCCCATATATATGAATGTTTACTATATACTGACCACACATATGAATGTATACTATATACTGACCCCCATATATATGAATGTATACTATATACTGACCCCCATATATATGAATGTATACTATATACTGACCCCCATATATGAATGTATACTATATACTGACCACACATATGAATGTATACTATATACTGACCCCCATATATATGAATGTATACTATATACTGACCCCCATATATATGAATGTATACTATATACTGACCCCCATATATGAATGTATACTATATACTGACCCCCATATATATGAATGTATACTATATACTTACCCCCATATATATGAATGTATACTATATATTGACCACATATATGAATGTTTACTATATACTTAGCAACCAATCAGATCGCTTCTTTCATTTTTGAATAGGCCTCTGAAAAATGAAAGAAGCAATTTGATTGGTTGCTATGGGCAACTCAGCAGCTTTTCCAGGAAAGTAAAGTTTAACCACAACACTGTAACACTGTCCACCCTGGGACTCGAACCAGTGACTGTTTCCCATCCCACTGTACTGCCGAGACGGTCCTGCTTATCTTACATGCAGTGAGATCCCCATAGACCACAATTAGCCTATTGGTTTTATTGGGCAAAAAATCACAGAGTTGATGCACTAGTCACAGTTCTCTATACCATTAATGAAGGGAGGGCTCAATATTCGCAAATTTGCGCATATGCGCACAAATTTTCACATATGCGCAAAAAAAGCGAATATTCGTAATTATGAATATATAGTGCTATATTTGCAATATTTGCAAATTCGCGAATATGCTATATTCTCGATTAAAATTTGAATTGCGAATATTCGTGAGCAACACTAGTCGCTGCAAATACAGTGAAGGAGTTTAAACATGCATGGGATAGGCATAAGGCTATCCTTCATATAAGATAGGGCCAGGGACTATTGATAGGATTCAGATTATTGGGCAGACTAGATGGGCCAATTGGTTCTTATCTGCCGACACATTCTATGTTTCTATACTGTATGGATATCAGAAAAATGGTTCCAAGCTCTTATTTCTTTATTAAATTCACTACTTTGGGGCAGGAAAGCACGAGAATGAAATATGTTTCTTTAACGTTAGCTGAGCACGATGGGGGTTGGGCACTTTTTTTTTTTTTTTAGGTACTTTTTAGCACTAAAATTGCAGACTATTATGAGAAGGAGGGAAAATGTAGTCCTATTTTTTCTCTCTAAGGGTATGTTCACACTACGGAATTCCCGCGGAAATCCACGGGCGGAATTCCGCAAGCCGAATTCCACGGGCGGAACTCCGAGAGCCGAATTCCGCGGTGTGAACTTAACATTAATGTGAATGGGTTTCCGCGAGAGCCGTTCACACTGCGGAATTTCAGCGCCAATGAAATTGTTCCGCCCAAAGAAAGAACATGTTCATTCTTTGCACGGAAGTCCGCGAGCACTGCATAGCTGTCAATGGTGACGGCTCAGTGCCGCCCGGTCCTACCGCCACCGCCGGCTGCCAGTCTGAATCTTCGCTCACTGAATTCAGCGAGCGGAGATTCCATTCACACACTGTAGTGTGAACATACCCTAATGGGTCGTTATAAGGATATTTTTGAGATTTTGGAAGCTGGGATACTCACTACACCCATGCATATCTAGATAATTAAGTATGGGAGGAACTTAAAAAATGTTTAAAATCACATGGAGATTTGACTTTACTTCATTATGGTCGAATAAAGCACTTAAAGAATTCCTTAAAATTAAAGATTCACTCTTTTGGATGAAAAGGGGCTTATTTATGTAAATCAATTATACGCTTTAGGTCAAATAAAGTCGTTTGAAGAGATAGCCCATAAGTGTGTGGGGGGAAGACAATCAGAAACATTGTTTTTAACAAATAAGTAACACAGATCATAAAGCAATAAAAGGAGAGATTGGAGATTTCAGGGATTCTATATATAAGAAAAGTTTAATTAGACTATTTCCTTATGCAAAGTTGCTGTCTGGGCATGCTGGGAGTTGTGGTTCTGCAGCGGTTGGGGGTTCACAGCTTGAAGACCACTGCTATAGAGGGTGCAAATGTATCTGAGCCCTGGAACTCAAATAATGTGAAATATGAGATGATCAAAATGGAGCCCCTGCACTAATTACTTGGGTTCTGAGGTCTGTAAGGTCCATAGTAAAAACATCAGGTTCTGTCTATAGCAGATACTAAATCATGGCAGCTCAAAGAAACAAGCAGTCATTCTGACATGTCACATGTGATGTCATAGACAGCTGGAGGCCTGACATCCCACTGACAGCCGCCCGAGCCTTCAGTCTGTTCCAGTGCGATTTAGTGAGAATAGTGAGATTAGCGTCGTCTTTTTCTACTTGTCTGAAATGGAGCTAAAAGGACTGGGGTTCGTCCCCCTCCTGTTGGCGTTTTGGTGTGCGGCCTGGCTTGCCACCAGCTACATCATGACGGTCGTCCTCGGCCATGCAGCCTCGCCACTGATGAGCATCAGGTAAGATAAACAAGCAAATGATTCTTATTTCATGGGTTGGGAGTGAGGAAATATCCATAATAACATTGGTTTCTTTTCCTTCACAGTGACGTGGGAAATGTCTTTCCCGAAAGCATATTATTCAGAATTGGATTCATAGGGACGTCCATTGGCACTTTGGTACTAACCTTTCTTATTTATAAGTATATGGTTATGCATACTGAAGAGTTCAGGGGTCATCAGGTCCTGATCCAGAGGATCCTGCTGGCCATTGTGTGGGCCTCCTGTTTTTCCACAGCTGTTATGCATGTATTGTCCCCCGAAGAATATCCCAGGATACACTTTGTCAGCACGATAATTTCCATTACATGTGAAGCCTTATACTACCTTGGGCAGTCCATCCAGATGTATAAATTACCAGGAGCAAAAAAAGTCATCCACCATAGTAGATGCACCTGCTGTGGCCTGACTTTTGTCTGTGTAGTTTTCTATTTTGGATATGAAACATTAAAGGAATTATTCCATAATGATGAAGACTGGGACGAGATCCGTGAAATCCCCATCATAATCATCGAGTGGGTGATGCTTCTACTGATCCTGATAAACATCGTGACCTATTATTCCACCATGCAGAGGTTATTGTTGACCGTCTCCAGAAACAGCTGCACACTCTCTCTTAGAGTAAAAATTGATGACTTCGGGGTGTAGACCACCACGGGGGCCATCAAGTGGACTTCTGGGAGAGATACTGCACAGGACACGGAAAACATCTAAAGAAGAATAACTGGGGGACTACATATGGTGCCAGTAATCATGACACAATAATATGAGCTGGTGATATTACCTATACAAAAAAAAAAAAAATTATAAAAAAATATTGGTGTGTGAAGTGTAATACCTAGTTAGAAAAACAGAATCAAATTCATCATTATAACCCCCCTCTGCATTACCCTGTTTATTATTTTTCAAGCAAGCACTTTGTTCTAATTCGTCCACTCTCTGGCGTGCTCCTTGTATAAGGGGTTTGGGATACCCTTTTTGTTTAAAACGATCCTCCAGGTTCTCTAGTTGTTGTAGGTATTTTTGTGTGGAAGAACAATTCCTTCGGATTCTTTTCATTTGACCGAATGGAATGTTCTTCTTCCATTATTTAAGATGGCAACTGTTAAAGTCGAGGTATCTGTTTGCATTCACCTCCTTAAAATAGTTGGCAGTATGCGAACAGCCATCCTGAATATAGATATTTAAATCCAGGAACTCACATTTTTTGGGGGACTGATGCAGCGCTGCCTTTGGCAATTTCTGGCTCTGCTATAGCGCTTTTTTTGAGGGGGCGTGTCGGCTGCCCCTTCATCTGGCGGTCAACCTGCGCCGCCGGGACGCAGCGCCGCCGGGACCGCCTGGAGGACGTCGCTCGCAACGGGACCACTCGGGACACCGCATGGTCGGGTAAGTGATGCCGGGGGATGGGTAAGGGACACTTAGCAGAGCGGTGTGTGTCCCGATCCCCGTGATCGGGACTTACACACCGCGCTGCTAAATATTCTGATAGCGAAACGCTGCTATTAGCTAGTCAGAGTTGACCAGCTGATAGCAGCGATCGCTGGGGGGGGGGGGGTGGGGGATGAAACCCCCCGTGGTCGCATGGTAAGATGGCTGGCTATCAGTGATAGCCACCATCTTACCGGGCGCTGCGGGATGCCGCGAGTAGCGGCAAAAATGTTCATGACGTACCTGTATGTCATGGGTCGGGAACACCTTGCCACCCATGACGTACAGGTATGTCATAGGTCGGGAAGGGGTTAATGGTATAGAGAACTGTGTCTAGTGCATTAACTCTGATTTTTTGCCCATTGAAACCAGTAGGCCCATTGTGGTCTATGGGGAAAGCTGCTGAGTTGCCCATAGCAACCAATCAGATCGCTTCTTTCATTTTTGAAAAAGTCTCTGAAAAATGAAGGAAGTAATCTGATTGGTTGCTATGGGCAACTCAGAAACTTTTCCAGGAAAATATGCTGAGTTGCCCATAGCAACCAATCAGATCGCTTCTTTCATTTTGCAAAGGCATTGTGAAAAATGAAAGAAGCAATCTGGTTGCTATGGGCAACTGCACAACTCTTCCTCTACACTGGTCTTAATGAATCTCCCCCATAGAGGGAGATTTATCAAAACCTGCCCAGAGGAAAAGTTTCTGAGTTGCCCATAGCAACCAATCAGATCGCTTCTTTCATTTTTGAAAAAGCCTCTGAAAAATGAAGGATATTTTTGAGATTTTGGAAGCTGGGATACTCACTACACCCATGCATATCTAGATAATTAAGTATGGGGGGAACTTAAATTTATTTTTTAAATCACATGGAGTTTTGACTTTACTTCATTATGGTCGAATAAAGCACTTAAAGAGTTCCTTAAAATTAAAGATTCACTCTTTTGGATGAAAAGGGGCTTATTTATGTAAATCAATTATACGCTTTAGGTCAAATAAAGTCGTTTGAAGAGATAGCCCATAAGTGTGTGGGGGGAAGACAATCACAAACATTGTTTTTTACAAATAAGTAACACAGATCATAAAGCAATAAAAGGAGAGATTGGAGATTTCAGGGATTCTATATATAAGAAAAGTTTAATTAGACTATTTCCTTATGCAAAGTTGCTGTCTGGGCATGCTGGGAGTTGTGGTTCTGCAGCGGTTGGGGGTTCACAGCTTGAAGACCACTGCTATAGAGGGTGCAAATGTATCTGAGCCCTGGAACTCAAATAATGTGAAATATGAGATGATCAAAATGGAGCCCCTGCACTAATTACTTGGGTTCTGAGGTCTGTAAGGTCCATAGTAAAAACATCAGGTTCTGTCTATAGCAGATACTAAATCATGGCAGCTCAAAGAAACAAGCAGTCATTCTGACATGTCACATGTGATGTCATAGACAGCTGGAGGCCTGACATCCCACTGACAGCCGCCCGAGCCTTCAGTCTGTTCCAGTGCGATTAGTGAGAATAGTGAGATTAGCGTCTTCTTTTTCTACTTGTCTGAAATGGAGCTAAAAGGACTGGGGTTCGTCCCCCTCCTGTTGGCGTTTTGGTGTGCGGCCTGGCTTGCCACCAGCTACATCATGACGGTCGTCCTCGGCCATGCAGCCTCGCCACTGATGAGCATCAGGTAAGATAAACAAGCAAATGATTCTTATTTCATGGGTTGGGAGTGAGGAAATATCCATAATAACATTGGTTTCTTTTCCTTCACAGTGACGTGGGAAATGTCTTTCCCGAAAGCATATTATTCAGAATTGGATTTATAGGGACGTCCATTGGCACTTTGGTACTAACCTTTCTTATTTATAAGTATATGGTTATGCATACTGAAGAGTTCAGGGGTCATCAGGTCCTGATCCAGAGGATCCTGCTGGCCATTGTGTGGGCCTCCTGTTTTTCCACAGCTGTTATGCATGTATTGTCCCCCGAAGAATATCCCAGGATACACTTTGTCAGCACGATAATTTCCATTACATGTGAAGCCTTATACTACCTTGGGCAGTCCATCCAGATGTATAAATTACCAGGAGCAAAAAAAGTCATCCACCATAGTAGATGCACCTGCTGTGGCCTGACTTTTGTCTGTGTAGTTTTCTATTTTGGATATGAAACATTAAAGGAATTATTCCATAATGATGAAGACTGGGACGAGATCCGTGAAATCCCCATCATAATCATCGAGTGGGTGATGCTTCTACTGATCCTGATAAACATCGTGACCTATTATTCCACCATGCAGAGGTTATTGTTGACCGTCTCCAGAAACAGCTGCACACTCTCTCTTAGAGTAAAAATTGATGACTTCGGGGTGTAGACCACCACGGGGGCCATCAAGTGGACTTCTGGGAGAGATACTGCACAGGACACGGAAAACATCTAAAGAAGAATAACTGGGGGACTACATATGGTGCCAGTAATCATGACACAATAATATGAGCTGGTGATATTACCTATACAAAAAAAAAAAAAAAAAAATTATAAAAAAATATTGGTGTGTGAAGTGTAATACCTAGTTAGAAAAACAGAATCAAATTCATCATTATAACCCCCCTCTGCATTACCCTGTTTATTATTTTTCAAGCAAGCACTTTGTTCTAATTCGTCCACTCTCTGGCGTGCTCCTTGTATAAGGGGTTTGGGATACCCTTTTTGTTTAAAACGATCCTCCAGGTTCTCTAGTTGTTGTAGGTATTTTTGTGTGGAAGAACAATTCCTTCGGATTCTTTTCATTTGACCGAATGGAATGTTCTTCTTCCATTATTTAAGATGGCAACTGTTAAAGTCGAGGTATCTGTTTGCATTCACCTCCTTAAAATAGTTGGCAGTATGCGAACAGCCATCCTGAATATAGATATTTAAATCCAGGAACTCACATTTTTTGGGGGACTGATGCAGCGCTGCCTTTGGCAATTTCTGGCTCTGCTATAGCGCTTTTTTTGAGGGGGCGTGTCGGCTGCCCCTTCATCTGGCGGTCAACCTGCGCCGCCGGGACGCAGCGCCGCCGGGACCGCCTGGAGGACGTCGCTCGCAACGGGACCACTCGGGACACCGCATGGTCGGGTAAGTGATGCCGGGGGATGGGTAAGGGACACTTAGCAGAGCGGTGTGTGTCCCGATCCCCGTGATCGGGACTTACACACCGCGCTGCTAAATATTCTGATAGCGAAACGCTGCTATTAGCTAGTCAGAGTTGACCAGCTGATAGCAGCGATCGCTGGGGGGGGGGGGGGGTGGGGGATGAAACCCCCCGTGGTCGCATGGTAAGATGGCTGGCTATCAGTGATAGCCACCATCTTACCGGGCGCTGCGGGATGCCGCGAGTAGCGGCAAAAATGTTCATGACGTACCTGTATGTCATGGGTCGGGAACACCTTGCCACCCATGACGTACAGGTATGTCATAGGTCGGGAAGGGGTTAATGGTATAGAGAACTGTGTCTAGTGCATTAACTCTGATTTTTTGCCCATTGAAACCAGTAGGCCCATTGTGGTCTATGGGGAAAGCTGCTGAGTTGCCCATAGCAACCAATCAGATCGCTTCTTTCATTTTTGAAAAAGTCTCTGAAAAATGAAGGAAGTAATCTGATTGGTTGCTATGGGCAACTCAGAAACTTTTCCAGGAAAATATGCTGAGTTGCCCATAGCAACCAATCAGATCGCTTCTTTCATTTTGCAAAGGCATTGTGAAAAATGAAAGAAGCAATCTGGTTGCTATGGGCAACTGCACAACTCTTCCTCTACACTGGTCTTAATGAATCTCCCCCATAGAGGGAGATTTATCAAAACCTGCCCAGAGGAAAAGTTTCTGAGTTGCCCATAGCAACCAATCAGATCGCTTCTTTCATTTTTGAAAAAGCCTCTGAAAAATGAAGGATATTTTTGAGATTTTGGAAGCTGGGATACTCACTACACCCATGCATATCTAGATAATTAAGTATGGGGGGAACTTAAATTTATTTTTTAAATCACATGGAGTTTTGACTTTACTTCATTATGGTCGAATAAAGCACTTAAAGAGTTCCTTAAAATTAAAGATTCACTCTTTTGGATGAAAAGGGGCTTATTTATGTAAATCAATTATACGCTTTAGGTCAAATAAAGTCGTTTGAAGAGATAGCCCATAAGTGTGTGGGGGGAAGACAATCACAAACATTGTTTTTTACAAATAAGTAACACAGATCATAAAGCAATAAAAGGAGAGATTGGAGATTTCAGGGATTCTATATATAAGAAAAGTTTAATTAGACTATTTCCTTATGCAAAGTTGCTGTCTGGGCATGCTGGGAGTTGTGGTTCTGCAGCGGTTGGGGGTTCACAGCTTGAAGACCACTGCTATAGAGGGTGCAAATGTATCTGAGCCCTGGAACTCAAATAATGTGAAATATGAGATGATCAAAATGGAGCCCCTGCACTAATTACTTGGGTTCTGAGGTCTGTAAGGTCCATAGTAAAAACATCAGGTTCTGTCTATAGCAGATACTAAATCATGGCAGCTCAAAGAAACAAGCAGTCATTCTGACATGTCACATGTGATGTCATAGACAGCTGGAGGCCTGACATCCCACTGACAGCCGCCCGAGCCTTCAGTCTGTTCCAGTGCGATTAGTGAGAATAGTGAGATTAGCGTCTTCTTTTTCTACTTGTCTGAAATGGAGCTAAAAGGACTGGGGTTCGTCCCCCTCCTGTTGGCGTTTTGGTGTGCGGCCTGGCTTGCCACCAGCTACATCATGACGGTCGTCCTCGGCCATGCAGCCTCGCCACTGATGAGCATCAGGTAAGATAAACAAGCAAATGATTCTTATTTCATGGGTTGGGAGTGAGGAAATATCCATAATAACATTGGTTTCTTTTCCTTCACAGTGACGTGGGAAATGTCTTTCCCGAAAGCATATTATTCAGAATTGGATTTATAGGGACGTCCATTGGCACTTTGGTACTAACCTTTCTTATTTATAAGTATATGGTTATGCATACTGAAGAGTTCAGGGGTCATCAGGTCCTGATCCAGAGGATCCTGCTGGCCATTGTGTGGGCCTCCTGTTTTTCCACAGCTGTTATGCATGTATTGTCCCCCGAAGAATATCCCAGGATACACTTTGTCAGCACGATAATTTCCATTACATGTGAAGCCTTATACTACCTTGGGCAGTCCATCCAGATGTATAAATTACCAGGAGCAAAAAAAGTCATCCACCATAGTAGATGCACCTGCTGTGGCCTGACTTTTGTCTGTGTAGTTTTCTATTTTGGATATGAAACATTAAAGGAATTATTCCATAATGATGAAGACTGGGACGAGATCCGTGAAATCCCCATCATAATCATCGAGTGGGTGATGCTTCTACTGATCCTGATAAACATTGTGACCTATTATTCCACCATGCAGAGGTTATTGTTGACCGTCTCCAGAAACAGCTGCACACTCTCTCTTAGAGTAAAAATTGATGACTTCGGGGTGTAGACCACCACGGGGGCCATCAAGTGGACTTCTGGGAGAGATACTGCACAGGACACGGAAAACATCTAAAGAAGAATAACTGGGGGACTACATATGGTGCCAGTAATCATGACACAATAATATGAGCTGGTGATATTACCTATACAAAAAAAAAATAAAAAAAAATTATAAAAAAATATTGGTGTGTGAAGTGTAATACCTAGTTAGAAAAACAGAATCAAATTCATCATTATAACCCCCCTCTGCATTACCCTGTTTATTATTTTTCAAGCAAGCACTTTGTTCTAATTCGTCCACTCTCTGGCGTGCTCCTTGTATAAGGGGTTTGGGATACCCTTTTTGTTTAAAACGATCCTCCAGGTTCTCTAGTTGTTGTAGGTATTTTTGTGTGGAAGAACAATTCCTTCGGATTCTTTTCATTTGACCGAATGGAATGTTCTTCTTCCATTATTTAAGATGGCAACTGTTAAAGTCGAGGTATCTGTTTGCATTCACCTCCTTAAAATAGTTGGCAGTATGCGAACAGCCATCCTGAATATAGATATTTAAATCCAGGAACTCACATTTTTTGGGGGACTGATGCAGCGCTGCCTTTGGCAATTTCTGGCTCTGCTATAGCGCTTTTTTTGAGGGGGCGTGTCGGCTGCCCCTTCATCTGGCGGTCAACCTGCGCCGCCGGGACGCAGCGCCGCCGGGACCGCCTGGAGGACGTCGCTCGCAACGGGACCACTCGGGACACCGCATGGTCGGGTAAGTGATGCCGGGGGATGGGTAAGGGACACTTAGCAGAGCGGTGTGTGTCCCGATCCCCGTGATCGGGACTTACACACCGCGCTGCTAAATATTCTGATAGCGAAACGCTGCTATTAGCTAGTCAGAGTTGACCAGCTGATAGCAGCGATCGCTGGGGGGGGGGGTGGGGGATGAAACCCCCCGTGGTCGCATGGTAAGATGGCTGGCTATCAGTGATAGCCACCATCTTACCGGGCGCTGCGGGATGCCGCGAGTAGCGGCAAAAATGTTCATGACGTACCTGTATGTCATGGGTCGGGAACACCTTGCCACCCATGACGTACAGGTATGTCATAGGTCGGGAAGGGGTTAATGGTATAGAGAACTGTGTCTAGTGCATTAACTCTGATTTTTTGCCCATTGAAACCAGTAGGCCCATTGTGGTCTATGGGGAAAGCTGCTGAGTTGCCCATAGCAACCAATCAGATCGCTTCTTTCATTTTTGAAAAAGTCTCTGAAAAATGAAGGAAGTAATCTGATTGGTTGCTATGGGCAACTCAGAAACTTTTCCAGGAAAATATGCTGAGTTGCCCATAGCAACCAATCAGATCGCTTCTTTCATTTTGCAAAGGCATTGTGAAAAATGAAAGAAGCAATCTGGTTGCTATGGGCAACTGCACAACTCTTCCTCTACACTGGTCTTAATGAATCTCCCCCATAGAGGGAGATTTATCAAAACCTGCCCAGAGGAAAAGTTTCTGAGTTGCCCATAGCAACCAATCAGATCGCTTCTTTCATTTTTGAAAAAGCCTCTGAAAAATGAAGGATATTTTTGAGATTTTGGAAGCTGGGATACTCACTACACCCATGCATATCTAGATAATTAAGTATGGGGGGAACTTAAATTTATTTTTTAAATCACATGGAGTTTTGACTTTACTTCATTATGGTCGAATAAAGCACTTAAAGAGTTCCTTAAAATTAAAGATTCACTCTTTTGGATGAAAAGGGGCTTATTTATGTAAATCAATTATACGCTTTAGGTCAAATAAAGTCGTTTGAAGAGATAGCCCATAAGTGTGTGGGGGGAAGACAATCACAAACATTGTTTTTTACAAATAAGTAACACAGATCATAAAGCAATAAAAGGAGAGATTGGAGATTTCAGGGATTCTATATATAAGAAAAGTTTAATTAGACTATTTCCTTATGCAAAGTTGCTGTCTGGGCATGCTGGGAGTTGTGGTTCTGCAGCGGTTGGGGGTTCACAGCTTGAAGACCACTGCTATAGAGGGTGCAAATGTATCTGAGCCCTGGAACTCAAATAATGTGAAATATGAGATGATCAAAATGGAGCCCCTGCACTAATTACTTGGGTTCTGAGGTCTGTAAGGTCCATAGTAAAAACATCAGGTTCTGTCTATAGCAGATACTAAATCATGGCAGCTCAAAGAAACAAGCAGTCATTCTGACATGTCACATGTGATGTCATAGACAGCTGGAGGCCTGACATCCCACTGACAGCCGCCCGAGCCTTCAGTCTGTTCCAGTGCGATTAGTGAGAATAGTGAGATTAGCGTCTTCTTTTTCTACTTGTCTGAAATGGAGCTAAAAGGACTGGGGTTCGTCCCCCTCCTGTTGGCGTTTTGGTGTGCGGCCTGGCTTGCCACCAGCTACATCATGGCGGTCGTCCTCGGCCATGCAGCCTCGCCACTGATGAGCATCAGGTAAGATAAACAAGCAAATGATTCTTATTTCATGGGTTGGGAGTGAGGAAATATCCATAATAACATTGGTTTCTTTTCCTTCACAGTGACGTGGGAAATGTCTTTCCCGAAAGCATATTATTCAGAATTGGATTTATAGGGACGTCCATTGGCACTTTGGTACTAACCTTTCTTATTTATAAGTATATGGTTATGCATACTGAAGAGTTCAGGGGTCATCAGGTCCTGATCCAGAGGATCCTGCTGGCCATTGTGTGGGCCTCCTGTTTTTCCACAGCTGTTATGCATGTATTGTCCCCCGAAGAATATCCCAGGATACACTTTGTCAGCACGATAATTTCCATTACATGTGAAGCCTTATACTACCTTGGGCAGTCCATCCAGATGTATAAATTACCAGGAGCAAAAAAAGTCATCCACCATAGTAGATGCACCTGCTGTGGCCTGACTTTTGTCTGTGTAGTTTTCTATTTTGGATATGAAACATTAAAGGAATTATTCCATAATGATGAAGACTGGGACGAGATCCGTGAAATCCCCATCATAATCATCGAGTGGGTGATGCTTCTACTGATCCTGATAAACATCGTGACCTATTATTCCACCATGCAGAGGTTATTGTTGACCGTCTCCAGAAACAGCTGCACACTCTCTCTTAGAGTAAAAATTGATGACTTCGGGGTGTAGACCACCACGGGGGCCATCAAGTGGACTTCTGGGAGAGATACTGCACAGGACACGGAAAACATCTAAAGAAGAATAACTGGGGGACTACATATGGTGCCAGTAATCATGACACAATAATATGAGCTGGTGATATTACCTATACAAAAAAAAAAAAAAAAAAAATTATAAAAAAATATTGGTGTGTGAAGTGTAATACCTAGTTAGAAAAACAGAATCAAATTCATCATTATAACCCCCCTCTGCATTACCCTGTTTATTATTTTTCAAGCAAGCACTTTGTTCTAATTCGTCCACTCTCTGGCGTGCTCCTTGTATAAGGGGTTTGGGATACCCTTTTTGTTTAAAACGATCCTCCAGGTTCTCTAGTTGTTGTAGGTATTTTTGTGTGGAAGAACAATTCCTTCGGATTCTTTTCATTTGACCGAATGGAATGTTCTTCTTCCATTATTTAAGATGGCAACTGTTAAAGTCGAGGTATCTGTTTGCATTCACCTCCTTAAAATAGTTGGCAGTATGCGAACAGCCATCCTGAATATAGATATTTAAATCCAGGAACTCACATTTTTTGGGGGACTGATGCAGCGCTGCCTTTGGCAATTTCTGGCTCTGCTATAGCGCTTTTTTTGAGGGGGCGTGTCGGCTGCCCCTTCATCTGGCGGTCAACCTGCGCCGCCGGGACGCAGCGCCGCCGGGACCGCCTGGAGGACGTCGCTCGCAACGGGACCACTCGGGACACCGCATGGTCGGGTAAGTGATGCCGGGGGATGGGTAAGGGACACTTAGCAGAGCGGTGTGTGTCCCGATCCCCGTGATCGGGACTTACACACCGCGCTGCTAAATATTCTGATAGCGAAACGCTGCTATTAGCTAGTCAGAGTTGACCAGCTGATAGCAGCGATCGCTGGGGGGGGGGGGTGGGGGATGAAACCCCCCGTGGTCGCATGGTAAGATGGCTGGCTATCAGTGATAGCCACCATCTTACCGGGCGCTGCGGGATGCCGCGAGTAGCGGCAAAAATGTTCATGACGTACCTGTATGTCATGGGTCGGGAACACCTTGCCACCCATGACGTACAGGTATGTCATAGGTCGGGAAGGGGTTAATGGTATAGAGAACTGTGTCTAGTGCATTAACTCTGATTTTTTGCCCATTGAAACCAGTAGGCCCATTGTGGTCTATGGGGAAAGCTGCTGAGTTGCCCATAGCAACCAATCAGATCGCTTCTTTCATTTTTGAAAAAGTCTCTGAAAAATGAAGGAAGTAATCTGATTGGTTGCTATGGGCAACTCAGAAACTTTTCCAGGAAAATATGCTGAGTTGCCCATAGCAACCAATCAGATCGCTTCTTTCATTTTGCAAAGGCATTGTGAAAAATGAAAGAAGCAATCTGGTTGCTATGGGCAACTGCACAACTCTTCCTCTACACTGGTCTTAATGAATCTCCCCCATAGAGGGAGATTTATCAAAACCTGCCCAGAGGAAAAGTTTCTGAGTTGCCCATAGCAACCAATCAGATCGCTTCTTTCATTTTTGAAAAAGCCTCTGAAAAATGAAGGATATTTTTGAGATTTTGGAAGCTGGGATACTCACTACACCCATGCATATCTAGATAATTAAGTATGGGGGGAACTTAAATTTATTTTTTAAATCACATGGAGTTTTGACTTTACTTCATTATGGTCGAATAAAGCACTTAAAGAGTTCCTTAAAATTAAAGATTCACTCTTTTGGATGAAAAGGGGCTTATTTATGTAAATCAATTATACGCTTTAGGTCAAATAAAGTCGTTTGAAGAGATAGCCCATAAGTGTGTGGGGGGAAGACAATCACAAACATTGTTTTTTACAAATAAGTAACACAGATCATAAAGCAATAAAAGGAGAGATTGGAGATTTCAGGGATTCTATATATAAGAAAAGTTTAATTAGACTATTTCCTTATGCAAAGTTGCTGTCTGGGCATGCTGGGAGTTGTGGTTCTGCAGCGGTTGGGGGTTCACAGCTTGAAGACCACTGCTATAGAGGGTGCAAATGTATCTGAGCCCTGGAACTCAAATAATGTGAAATATGAGATGATCAAAATGGAGCCCCTGCACTAATTACTTGGGTTCTGAGGTCTGTAAGGTCCATAGTAAAAACATCAGGTTCTGTCTATAGCAGATACTAAATCATGGCAGCTCAAAGAAACAAGCAGTCATTCTGACATGTCACATGTGATGTCATAGACAGCTGGAGGCCTGACATCCCACTGACAGCCGCCCGAGCCTTCAGTCTGTTCCAGTGCGATTAGTGAGAATAGTGAGATTAGCGTCTTCTTTTTCTACTTGTCTGAAATGGAGCTAAAAGGACTGGGGTTCGTCCCCCTCCTGTTGGCGTTTTGGTGTGCGGCCTGGCTTGCCACCAGCTACATCATGACGGTCGTCCTCGGCCATGCAGCCTCGCCACTGATGAGCATCAGGTAAGATAAACAAGCAAATGATTCTTATTTCATGGGTTGGGAGTGAGGAAATATCCATAATAACATTGGTTTCTTTTCCTTCACAGTGACGTGGGAAATGTCTTTCCCGAAAGCATATTATTCAGAATTGGATTCATAGGGACGTCCATTGGCACTTTGGTACTAACCTTTCTTATTTATAAGTATATGGTTATGCATACTGAAGAGTTCAGGGGTCATCAGGTCCTGATCCAGAGGATCCTGCTGGCCATTGTGTGGGCCTCCTGTTTTTCCACAGCTGTTATGCATGTATTGTCCCCCGAAGAATATCCCAGGATACACTTTGTCAGCACGATAATTTCCATTACATGTGAAGCCTTATACTACCTTGGGCAGTCCATCCAGATGTATAAATTACCAGGAGCAAAAAAAGTCATCCACCATAGTAGATGCACCTGCTGTGGCCTGACTTTTGTCTGTGTAGTTTTCTATTTTGGATATGAAACATTAAAGGAATTATTCCATAATGATGAAGACTGGGACGAGATCCGTGAAATCCCCATCATAATCATCGAGTGGGTGATGCTTCTACTGATCCTGATAAACATCGTGACCTATTATTCCACCATGCAGAGGTTATTGTTGACCGTCTCCAGAAACAGCTGCACACTCTCTTAGAGTAAAAATTGATGACTTCGGGGTGTAGACCACCACGGGGGCCATCAAGTGGACTTCTGGGAGAGATACTGCACAGGACACGGAAAACATCTAAAGAAGAATAACTGGGGGACTACATATGGTGCCAGTAATCATGACACAATAATATGAGCTGGTGATATTACCTATACAAAAAAAAAAAAATTATAAAAAAATATTGGTGTGTGAAGTGTAATACCTAGTTAGAAAAACAGAATCAAATTCATCATTATAACCCCCCTCTGCATTACCCTGTTTATTATTTTTCAAGCAAGCACTTTGTTCTAATTCGTCCACTCTCTGGCGTGCTCCTTGTATAAGGGGTTTGGGATACCCTTTTTGTTTAAAACGATCCTCCAGGTTCTCTAGTTGTTGTAGGTATTTTTGTGTGGAAGAACAATTCCTTCGGATTCTTTTCATTTGACCGAATGGAATGTTCTTCTTCCATTATTTAAGATGGCAACTGTTAAAGTCGAGGTATCTGTTTGCATTCACCTCCTTAAAATAGTTGGCAGTATGCGAACAGCCATCCTGAATATAGATATTTAAATCCAGGAACTCACATTTTTTGGGGGACTGATGCAGCGCTGCCTTTGGCAATTTCTGGCTCTGCTATAGCGCTTTTTTTGAGGGGGCGTGTCGGCTGCCCCTTCATCTGGCGGTCAACCTGCGCCGCCGGGACGCAGCGCCGCCGGGACCGCCTGGAGGACGTCGCTCGCAACGGGACCACTCGGGACACCGCATGGTCGGGTAAGTGATGCCGGGGGATGGGTAAGGGACACTTAGCAGAGCGGTGTGTGTCCCGATCCCCGTGATCGGGACTTACACACCGCGCTGCTAAATATTCTGATAGCGAAACGCTGCTATTAGCTAGTCAGAGTTGACCAGCTGATAGCAGCGATCGCTGGGGGGGGGGGGTGGGGGATGAAACCCCCCGTGGTCGCATGGTAAGATGGCTGGCTATCAGTGATAGCCACCATCTTACCGGGCGCTGCGGGATGCCGCGAGTAGCGGCAAAAATGTTCATGACGTACCTGTATGTCATGGGTCGGGAACACCTTGCCACCCATGACGTACAGGTATGTCATAGGTCGGGAAGGGGTTAATGGTATAGAGAACTGTGTCTAGTGCATTAACTCTGATTTTTTGCCCATTGAAACCAGTAGGCCCATTGTGGTCTATGGGGAAAGCTGCTGAGTTGCCCATAGCAACCAATCAGATCGCTTCTTTCATTTTTGAAAAAGTCTCTGAAAAATGAAGGAAGTAATCTGATTGGTTGCTATGGGCAACTCAGAAACTTTTCCAGGAAAATATGCTGAGTTGCCCATAGCAACCAATCAGATCGCTTCTTTCATTTTGCAAAGGCATTGTGAAAAATGAAAGAAGCAATCTGGTTGCTATGGGCAACTGCACAACTCTTCCTCTACACTGGTCTTAATGAATCTCCCCCATAGAGGGAGATTTATCAAAACCTGCCCAGAGGAAAAGTTTCTGAGTTGCCCATAGCAACCAATCAGATCGCTTCTTTCATTTTTGAAAAAGCCTCTGAAAAATGAAGGATATTTTTGAGATTTTGGAAGCTGGGATACTCACTACACCCATGCATATCTAGATAATTAAGTATGGGGGGAACTTAAATTTATTTTTTAAATCACATGGAGTTTTGACTTTACTTCATTATGGTCGAATAAAGCACTTAAAGAGTTCCTTAAAATTAAAGATTCACTCTTTTGGATGAAAAGGGGCTTATTTATGTAAATCAATTATACGCTTTAGGTCAAATAAAGTCGTTTGAAGAGATAGCCCATAAGTGTGTGGGGGGAAGACAATCACAAACATTGTTTTTTACAAATAAGTAACACAGATCATAAAGCAATAAAAGGAGAGATTGGAGATTTCAGGGATTCTATATATAAGAAAAGTTTAATTAGACTATTTCCTTATGCAAAGTTGCTGTCTGGGCATGCTGGGAGTTGTGGTTCTGCAGCGGTTGGGGGTTCACAGCTTGAAGACCACTGCTATAGAGGGTGCAAATGTATCTGAGCCCTGGAACTCAAATAATGTGAAATATGAGATGATCAAAATGGAGCCCCTGCACTAATTACTTGGGTTCTGAGGTCTGTAAGGTCCATAGTAAAAACATCAGGTTCTGTCTATAGCAGATACTAAATCATGGCAGCTCAAAGAAACAAGCAGTCATTCTGACATGTCACATGTGATGTCATAGACAGCTGGAGGCCTGACATCCCACTGACAGCCGCCCGAGCCTTCAGTCTGTTCCAGTGCGATTAGTGAGAATAGTGAGATTAGCGTCTTCTTTTTCTACTTGTCTGAAATGGAGCTAAAAGGACTGGGGTTCGTCCCCCTCCTGTTGGCGTTTTGGTGTGCGGCCTGGCTTGCCACCAGCTACATCATGACGGTCGTCCTCGGCCATGCAGCCTCGCCACTGATGAGCATCAGGTAAGATAAACAAGCAAATGATTCTTATTTCATGGGTTGGGAGTGAGGAAATATCCATAATAACATTGGTTTCTTTTCCTTCACAGTGACGTGGGAAATGTCTTTCCCGAAAGCATATTATTCAGAATTGGATTCATAGGGACGTCCATTGGCACTTTGGTACTAACCTTTCTTATTTATAAGTATATGGTTATGCATACTGAAGAGTTCAGGGGTCATCAGGTCCTGATCCAGAGGATCCTGCTGGCCATTGTGTGGGCCTCCTGTTTTTCCACAGCTGTTATGCATGTATTGTCCCCCGAAGAATATCCCAGGATACACTTTGTCAGCACGATAATTTCCATTACATGTGAAGCCTTATACTACCTTGGGCAGTCCATCCAGATGTATAAATTACCAGGAGCAAAAAAAGTCATCCACCATAGTAGATGCACCTGCTGTGGCCTGACTTTTGTCTGTGTAGTTTTCTATTTTGGATATGAAACATTAAAGGAATTATTCCATAATGATGAAGACTGGGACGAGATCCGTGAAATCCCCATCATAATCATCGAGTGGGTGATGCTTCTACTGATCCTGATAAACATCGTGACCTATTATTCCACCATGCAGAGGTTATTGTTGACCGTCTCCAGAAACAGCTGCACACTCTCTCTTAGAGTAAAAATTGATGACTTCGGGGTGTAGACCACCACGGGGGCCATCAAGTGGACTTCTGGGAGAGATACTGCACAGGACACGGAAAACATCTAAAGAAGAATAACTGGGGGACTACATATGGTGCCAGGAATCATGACACAATAATATGAGCTGGTGATATTACCTATACAAAAAAAAAAAAAATTATAAAAAAATATTGGTGTGTGAAGTGTAATACCTAGTTAGAAAAACAGAATCAAATTCATCATTATAACCCCCCTCTGCATTACCCTGTTTATTATTTTTCAAGCAAGCACTTTGTTCTAATTCGTCCACTCTCTGGCGTGCTCCTTGTATAAGGGGTTTGGGATACCCTTTTTGTTTAAAACGATCCTCCAGGTTCTCTAGTTGTTGTAGGTATTTTTGTGTGGAAGAACAATTCCTTCGGATTCTTTTCATTTGACCGAATGGAATGTTCTTCTTCCATTATTTAAGATGGCAACTGTTAAAGTCGAGGTATCTGTTTGCATTCACCTCCTTAAAATAGTTGGCAGTATGCGAACAGCCATCCTGAATATAGATATTTAAATCCAGGAACTCACATTTTTTGGGGGACTGATGCAGCGCTGCCTTTGGCAATTTCTGGCTCTGCTATAGCGCTTTTTTTGAGGGGGCGTGTCGGCTGCCCCTTCATCTGGCGGTCAACCTGCGCCGCCGGGACGCAGCGCCGCCGGGACCGCCTGGAGGACGTCGCTCGCAACGGGACCACTCGGGACACCGCATGGTCGGGTAAGTGATGCCGGGGGATGGGTAAGGGACACTTAGCAGAGCGGTGTGTGTCCCGATCCCCGTGATCGGGACTTACACACCGCGCTGCTAAATATTCTGATAGCGAAACGCTGCTATTAGCTAGTCAGAGTTGACCAGCTGATAGCAGCGATCGCTGGGGGGGGGGGGTGGGGGATGAAACCCCCCGTGGTCGCATGGTAAGATGGCTGGCTATCAGTGATAGCCACCATCTTACCGGGCGCTGCGGGATGCCGCGAGTAGCGGCAAAAATGTTCATGACGTACCTGTATGTCATGGGTCGGGAACACCTTGCCACCCATGACGTACAGGTATGTCATAGGTCGGGAAGGGGTTAATGGTATAGAGAACTGTGTCTAGTGCATTAACTCTGATTTTTTGCCCATTGAAACCAGTAGGCCCATTGTGGTCTATGGGGAAAGCTGCTGAGTTGCCCATAGCAACCAATCAGATCGCTTCTTTCATTTTTGAAAAAGTCTCTGAAAAATGAAGGAAGTAATCTGATTGGTTGCTATGGGCAACTCAGAAACTTTTCCAGGAAAATATGCTGAGTTGCCCATAGCAACCAATCAGATCGCTTCTTTCATTTTGCAAAGGCATTGTGAAAAATGAAAGAAGCAATCTGGTTGCTATGGGCAACTGCACAACTCTTCCTCTACACTGGTCTTAATGAATCTCCCCCATAGAGGGAGATTTATCAAAACCTGCCCAGAGGAAAAGTTTCTGAGTTGCCCATAGCAACCAATCAGATCGCTTCTTTCATTTTTGAAAAAGCCTCTGAAAAATGAAGGATATTTTTGAGATTTTGGAAGCTGGGATACTCACTACACCCATGCATATCTAGATAATTAAGTATGGGGGGAACTTAAATTTATTTTTTAAATCACATGGAGTTTTGACTTTACTTCATTATGGTCGAATAAAGCACTTAAAGAGTTCCTTAAAATTAAAGATTCACTCTTTTGGATGAAAAGGGGCTTATTTATGTAAATCAATTATACGCTTTAGGTCAAATAAAGTCGTTTGAAGAGATAGCCCATAAGTGTGTGGGGGGAAGACAATCACAAACATTGTTTTTTACAAATAAGTAACACAGATCATAAAGCAATAAAAGGAGAGATTGGAGATTTCAGGGATTCTATATATAAGAAAAGTTTAATTAGACTATTTCCTTATGCAAAGTTGCTGTCTGGGCATGCTGGGAGTTGTGGTTCTGCAGCGGTTGGGGGTTCACAGCTTGAAGACCACTGCTATAGAGGGTGCAAATGTATCTGAGCCCTGGAACTCAAATAATGTGAAATATGAGATGATCAAAATGGAGCCCCTGCACTAATTACTTGGGTTCTGAGGTCTGTAAGGTCCATAGTAAAAACATCAGGTTCTGTCTATAGCAGATACTAAATCATGGCAGCTCAAAGAAACAAGCAGTCATTCTGACATGTCACATGTGATGTCATAGACAGCTGGAGGCCTGACATCCCACTGACAGCCGCCCGAGCCTTCAGTCTGTTCCAGTGCGATTAGTGAGAATAGTGAGATTAGCGTCTTCTTTTTCTACTTGTCTGAAATGGAGCTAAAAGGACTGGGGTTCGTCCCCCTCCTGTTGGCGTTTTGGTGTGCGGCCTGGCTTGCCACCAGCTACATCATGACGGTCGTCCTCGGCCATGCAGCCTCGCCACTGATGAGCATCAGGTAAGATAAACAAGCAAATGATTCTTATTTCATGGGTTGGGAGTGAGGAAATATCCATAATAACATTGGTTTCTTTTCCTTCACAGTGACGTGGGAAATGTCTTTCCCGAAAGCATATTATTCAGAATTGGATTTATAGGGACGTCCATTGGCACTTTGGTACTAACCTTTCTTATTTATAAGTATATGGTTATGCATACTGAAGAGTTCAGGGGTCATCAGGTCCTGATCCAGAGGATCCTGCTGGCCATTGTGTGGGCCTCCTGTTTTTCCACAGC
This sequence comes from Hyla sarda, assembly GCF_029499605.1. Taxonomy (NCBI): domain Eukaryota; kingdom Metazoa; phylum Chordata; class Amphibia; order Anura; family Hylidae; genus Hyla; species Hyla sarda. The sequence goes on along the minus strand of NW_026608819.1, from coordinate 29,637 downwards.
TGTTATGCATGTATTGTCCCCCGAAGAATATCCCAGGATACACTTTGTCAGCACGATAATTTCCATTACATGTGAAGCCTTATACTACCTTGGGCAGTCCATCCAGATGTATAAATTACCAGGAGCAAAAAAAGTCATCCACCATAGTAGATGCACCTGCTGTGGCCTGACTTTTGTCTGTGTAGTTTTCTATTTTGGATATGAAACATTAAAGGAATTATTCCATAATGATGAAGACTGGGACGAGATCCGTGAAATCCCCATCATAATCATCGAGTGGGTGATGCTTCTACTGATCCTGATAAACATCGTGACCTATTATTCCACCATGCAGAGGTTATTGTTGACCGTCTCCAGAAACAGCTGCACACTCTCTCTTAGAGTAAAAATTGATGACTTCGGGGTGTAGACCACCACGGGGGCCATCAAGTGGACTTCTGGGAGAGATACTGCACAGGACACGGAAAACATCTAAAGAAGAATAACTGGGGGACTACATATGGTGCCAGTAATCATGACACAATAATATGAGCTGGTGATATTACCTATACAAAAAAAAAAAAATTATAAAAAAATATTGGTGTGTGAAGTGTAATACCTAGTTAGAAAAACAGAATCAAATTCATCATTATAACCCCCCTCTGCATTACCCTGTTTATTATTTTTCAAGCAAGCACTTTGTTCTAATTCGTCCACTCTCTGGCGTGCTCCTTGTATAAGGGGTTTGGGATACCCTTTTTGTTTAAAACGATCCTCCAGGTTCTCTAGTTGTTGTAGGTATTTTTGTGTGGAAGAACAATTCCTTCGGATTCTTTTCATTTGACCGAATGGAATGTTCTTCTTCCATTATTTAAGATGGCAACTGTTAAAGTCGAGGTATCTGTTTGCATTCACCTCCTTAAAATAGTTGGCAGTATGCGAACAGCCATCCTGAATATAGATATTTAAATCCAGGAACTCACATTTTTTGGGGGGACTGATGCAGCGCTGCCTTTGGCAATTTCTGGCTCTGCTATAGCGCTTTTTTTGAGGGGGCGTGTCGGCTGCCCCTTCATCTGGCGGTCAACCTGCGCCGCCGGGACGCAGCGCCGCCGGGACCGCCTGGAGGACGTCGCTCGCAACGGGACCACTCGGGACACCGCATGGTCGGGTAAGTGATGCCGGGGGATGGGTAAGGGACACTTAGCAGAGCGGTGTGTGTCCCGATCCCCGTGATCGGGACTTACACACCGCGCTGCTAAATATTCTGATAGCGAAACGCTGCTATTAGCTAGTCAGAGTTGACCAGCTGATAGCAGCGATCGCTGGGGGGGGGGGTGGGGGATGAAACCCCCCGTGGTCGCATGGTAAGATGGCTGGCTATCAGTGATAGCCACCATCTTACCGGGCGCTGCGGGATGCCGCGAGTAGCGGCAAAAATGTTCATGACGTACCTGTATGTCATGGGTCGGGAACACCTTGCCACCCATGACGTACAGGTATGTCATAGGTCGGGAAGGGGTTAATGGTATAGAGAACTGTGTCTAGTGCATTAACTCTGATTTTTTGCCCATTGAAACCAGTAGGCCCATTGTGGTCTATGGGGAAAGCTGCTGAGTTGCCCATAGCAACCAATCAGATCGCTTCTTTCATTTTTGAAAAAGTCTCTGAAAAATGAAGGAAGTAATCTGATTGGTTGCTATGGGCAACTCAGAAACTTTTCCAGGAAAATATGCTGAGTTGCCCATAGCAACCAATCAGATCGCTTCTTTCATTTTGCAAAGGCATTGTGAAAAATGAAAGAAGCAATCTGGTTGCTATGGGCAACTGCACAACTCTTCCTCTACACTGGTCTTAATGAATCTCCCCCATAGAGGGAGATTTATCAAAACCTGCCCAGAGGAAAAGTTTCTGAGTTGCCCATAGCAACCAATCAGATCGCTTCTTTCATTTTTGAAAAAGCCTCTGAAAAATGAAGGATATTTTTGAGATTTTGGAAGCTGGGATACTCACTACACCCATGCATATCTAGATAATTAAGTATGGGGGGAACTTAAATTTATTTTTTAAATCACATGGAGTTTTGACTTTACTTCATTATGGTCGAATAAAGCACTTAAAGAGTTCCTTAAAATTAAAGATTCACTCTTTTGGATGAAAAGGGGCTTATTTATGTAAATCAATTATACGCTTTAGGTCAAATAAAGTCGTTTGAAGAGATAGCCCATAAGTGTGTGGGGGGAAGACAATCACAAACATTGTTTTTTACAAATAAGTAACACAGATCATAAAGCAATAAAAGGAGAGATTGGAGATTTCAGGGATTCTATATATAAGAAAAGTTTAATTAGACTATTTCCTTATGCAAAGTTGCTGTCTGGGCATGCTGGGAGTTGTGGTTCTGCAGCGGTTGGGGGTTCACAGCTTGAAGACCACTGCTATAGAGGGTGCAAATGTATCTGAGCCCTGGAACTCAAATAATGTGAAATATGAGATGATCAAAATGGAGCCCCTGCACTAATTACTTGGGTTCTGAGGTCTGTAAGGTCCATAGTAAAAACATCAGGTTCTGTCTATAGCAGATACTAAATCATGGCAGCTCAAAGAAACAAGCAGTCATTCTGACATGTCACATGTGATGTCATAGACAGCTGGAGGCCTGACATCCCACTGACAGCCGCCCGAGCCTTCAGTCTGTTCCAGTGCGATTAGTGAGAATAGTGAGATTAGCGTCTTCTTTTTCTACTGGTCTGAAATGGAGCTAAAAGGACTGGGGTTCGTCCCCCTCCTGTTGGCGTTTTGGTGTGCGGCCTGGCTTGCCACCAGCTACATCATGACGGTCGTCCTCGGCCATGCAGCCTCGCCACTGATGAGCATCAGGTAAGATAAACAAGCAAATGATTCTTATTTCATGGGTTGGGAGTGAGGAAATATCCATAATAACATTGGTTTCTTTTCCTTCACAGTGACGTGGGAAATGTCTTTCCCGAAAGCATATTATTCAGAATTGGATTTATAGGGACGTCCATTGGCACTTTGGTACTAACCTTTCTTATTTATAAGTATATGGTTATGCATACTGAAGAGTTCAGGGGTCATCAGGTCCTGATCCAGAGGATCCTGCTGGCCATTGTGTGGGCCTCCTGTTTTTCCACAGCTGTTATGCATGTATTGTCCCCCGAAGAATATCCCAGGATACACTTTGTCAGCACGATAATTTCCATTACATGTGAAGCCTTATACTACCTTGGGCAGTCCATCCAGATGTATAAATTACCAGGAGCAAAAAAAGTCATCCACCATAGTAGATGCACCTGCTGTGGCCTGACTTTTGTCTGTGTAGTTTTCTATTTTGGATATGAAACATTAAAGGAATTATTCCATAATGATGAAGACTGGGACGAGATCCGTGAAATCCCCATCATAATCATCGAGTGGGTGATGCTTCTACTGATCCTGATAAACATCGTGACCTATTATTCCACCATGCAGAGGTTATTGTTGACCGTCTCCAGAAACAGCTGCACACTCTCTCTTAGAGTAAAAATTGATGACTTCGGGGTGTAGACCACCACGGGGGCCATCAAGTGGACTTCTGGGAGAGATACTGCACAGGACACGGAAAACATCTAAAGAAGAATAACTGGGGGACTACATATGGTGCCAGTAATCATGACACAATAATATGAGCTGGTGATATTACCTATACAAAAAAAAAAAAAAAAAAAATTATAAAAAAATATTGGTGTGTGAAGTGTAATACCTAGTTAGAAAAACAGAATCAAATTCATCATTATAACCCCCCCTCTGCATTACCCTGTTTATTATTTTTCAAGCAAGCACTTTGTTCTAATTCGTCCACTCTCTGGCGTGCTCCTTGTATAAGGGGTTTGGGATACCCTTTTTGTTTAAAACGATCCTCCAGGTTCTCTAGTTGTTGTAGGTATTTTTGTGTGGAAGAACAATTCCTTCGGATTCTTTTCATTTGACCGAATGGAATGTTCTTCTTCCATTATTTAAGATGGCAACTGTTAAAGTCGAGGTATCTGTTTGCATTCACCTCCTTAAAATAGTTGGCAGTATGCGAACAGCCATCCTGAATATAGATATTTAAATCCAGGAACTCACATTTTTTGGGGGACTGATGCAGCGCTGCCTTTGGCAATTTCTGGCTCTGCTATAGCGCTTTTTTTGAGGGGGCGTGTCGGCTGCCCCTTCATCTGGCGGTCAACCTGCGCCGCCGGGACGCAGCGCCGCCGGGACCGCCTGGAGGACGTCGCTCGCAACGGGACCACTCGGGACACCGCATGGTCGGGTAAGTGATGCCGGGGGATGGGTAAGGGACACTTAGCAGAGCGGTGTGTGTCCCGATCCCCGTGATCGGGACTTACACACCGCGCTGCTAAATATTCTGATAGCGAAACGCTGCTATTAGCTAGTCAGAGTTGACCAGCTGATAGCAGCGATCGCTGGGGGGGGGGGGGGTGGGGGATGAAACCCCCCGTGGTCGCATGGTAAGATGGCTGGCTATCAGTGATAGCCACCATCTTACCGGGCGCTGCGGGATGCCGCGAGTAGCGGCAAAAATGTTCATGACGTACCTGTATGTCATGGGTCGGGAACACCTTGCCACCCATGACGTACAGGTATGTCATAGGTCGGGAAGGGGTTAATGGTATAGAGAACTGTGTCTAGTGCATTAACTCTGATTTTTTGCCCATTGAAACCAGTAGGCCCATTGTGGTCTATGGGGAAAGCTGCTGAGTTGCCCATAGCAACCAATCAGATCGCTTCTTTCATTTTTGAAAAAGTCTCTAAAATGAAGGAAGTAATCTGATTGGTTGCTATGGGCAACTCAGAAACTTTTCCAGGAAAATATGCTGAGTTGCCCATAGCAACCAATCAGATCGCTTCTTTCATTTTGCAAAGGCATTGTGAAAAATGAAAGAAGCAATCTGGTTGCTATGGGCAACTGCACAACTCTTCCTCTACACTGGTCTTAATGAATCTCCCCCATAGAGGGAGATTTATCAAAACCTGCCCAGAGGAAAAGTTTCTGAGTTGCCCATAGCAACCAATCAGATCGCTTCTTTCATTTTTGAAAAAGCCTCTGAAAAATGAAGGATATTTTTGAGATTTTGGAAGCTGGGATACTCACTACACCCATGCATATCTAGATAATTAAGTATGGGGGGAACTTAAATTTATTTTTTAAATCACATGGAGTTTTGACTTTACTTCATTATGGTCGAATAAAGCACTTAAAGAGTTCCTTAAAATTAAAGATTCACTCTTTTGGATGAAAAGGGGCTTATTTATGTAAATCAATTATACGCTTTAGGTCAAATAAAGTCGTTTGAAGAGATAGCCCATAAGTGTGTGGGGGGAAGACAATCACAAACATTGTTTTTTACAAATAAGTAACACAGATCATAAAGCAATAAAAGGAGAGATTGGAGATTTCAGGGATTCTATATATAAGAAAAGTTTAATTAGACTATTTCCTTATGCAAAGTTGCTGTCTGGGCATGCTGGGAGTTGTGGTTCTGCAGCGGTTGGGGGTTCACAGCTTGAAGACCACTGCTATAGAGGGTGCAAATGTATCTGAGCCCTGGAACTCAAATAATGTGAAATATGAGATGATCAAAATGGAGCCCCTGCACTAATTACTTGGGTTCTGAGGTCTGTAAGGTCCATAGTAAAAACATCAGGTTCTGTCTATAGCAGATACTAAATCATGGCAGCTCAAAGAAACAAGCAGTCATTCTGACATGTCACATGTGATGTCATAGACAGCTGGAGGCCTGACATCCCACTGACAGCCGCCCGAGCCTTCAGTCTGTTCCAGTGCGATTAGTGAGAATAGTGAGATTAGCGTCTTCTTTTTCTACTTGTCTGAAATGGAGCTAAAAGGACTGGGGTTCGTCCCCCTCCTGTTGGCGTTTTGGTGTGCGGCCTGGCTTGCCACCAGCTACATCATGACGGTCGTCCTCGGCCATGCAGCCTCGCCACTGATGAGCATCAGGTAAGATAAACAAGCAAATGATTCTTATTTCATGGGTTGGGAGTGAGGAAATATCCATAATAACATTGGTTTCTTTTCCTTCACAGTGACGTGGGAAATGTCTTTCCCGAAAGCATATTATTCAGAATTGGATTTATAGGGACGTCCATTGGCACTTTGGTACTAACCTTTCTTATTTATAAGTATATGGTTATGCATACTGAAGAGTTCAGGGGTCATCAGGTCCTGATCCAGAGGATCCTGCTGGCCATTGTGTGGGCCTCCTGTTTTTCCACAGCTGTTATGCATGTATTGTCCCCCGAAGAATATCCCAGGATACACTTTGTCAGCACGATAATTTCCATTACATGTGAAGCCTTATACTACCTTGGGCAGTCCATCCAGATGTATAAATTACCAGGAGCAAAAAAAGTCATCCACCATAGTAGATGCACCTGCTGTGGCCTGACTTTTGTCTGTGTAGTTTTCTATTTTGGATATGAAACATTAAAGGAATTATTCCATAATGATGAAGACTGGGACGAGATCCGTGAAATCCCCATCATAATCATCGAGTGGGTGATGCTTCTACTGATCCTGATAAACATCGTGACCTATTATTCCACCATGCAGAGGTTATTGTTGACCGTCTCCAGAAACAGCTGCACACTCTCTCTTAGAGTAAAAATTGATGACTTCGGGGTGTAGACCACCACGGGGGCCATCAAGTGGACTTCTGGGAGAGATACTGCACAGGACACGGAAAACATCTAAAGAAGAATAACTGGGGGACTACATATGGTGCCAGTAATCATGACACAATAATATGAGCTGGTGATATTACCTATACAAAAAAAAAATAAAAAAAAATTATAAAAAAATATTGGTGTGTGAAGTGTAATACCTAGTTAGAAAAACAGAATCAAATTCATCATTATAACCCCCCTCTGCATTACCCTGTTTATTATTTTTCAAGCAAGCACTTTGTTCTAATTCGTCCACTCTCTGGCGTGCTCCTTGTATAAGGGGTTTGGGATACCCTTTTTGTTTAAAACGATCCTCCAGGTTCTCTAGTTGTAGGTATTTTTGTGTGGAAGAACAATTCCTTCGGATTCTTTTCATTTGACCGAATGGAATGTTCTTCTTCCATTATTTAAGATGGCAACTGTTAAAGTCGAGGTATCTGTTTGCATTCACCTCCTTAAAATAGTTGGCAGTATGCGAACAGCCATCCTGAATATAGATATTTAAATCCAGGAACTCACATTTTTTGGGGGACTGATGCAGCGCTGCCTTTGGCAATTTCTGGCTCTGCTATAGCGCTTTTTTTGAGGGGGCGTGTCGGCTGCCCCTTCATCTGGCGGTCAACCTGCGCCGCCGGGACGCAGCGCCGCCGGGACCGCCTGGAGGACGTCGCTCGCAACGGGACCACTCGGGACACACGCATGGTCGGGTAAGTGATGCCGGGGGATGGGTAAGGGACACTTAGCAGAGCGGTGTGTGTCCCGATCCCCGTGATCGGGACTTACACACCGCGCTGCTAAATATTCTGATAGCGAAACGCTGCTATTAGCTAGTCAGAGTTGACCAGCTGATAGCAGCGATCGCTGGGGGGGGGGGGTGGGGGATGAAACCCCCCGTGGTCGCATGGTAAGATGGCTGGCTATCAGTGATAGCCACCATCTTACCGGGCGCTGCGGGATGCCGCGAGTAGCGGCAAAAATGTTCATGACGTACCTGTATGTCATGGGTCGGGAACACCTTGCCACCCATGACGTACAGGTATGTCATAGGTCGGGAAGGGGTTAATGGTATAGAGAACTGTGTCTAGTGCATTAACTCTGATTTTTTGCCCATTGAAACCAGTAGGCCCATTGTGGTCTATGGGGAAAGCTGCTGAGTTGCCCATAGCAACCAATCAGATCGCTTCTTTCATTTTTGAAAAAGTCTCTGAAAAATGAAGGAAGTAATCTGATTGGTTGCTATGGGCAACTCAGAAACTTTTCCAGGAAAATATGCTGAGTTGCCCATAGCAACCAATCAGATCGCTTCTTTCATTTTGCAAAGGCATTGTGAAAAATGAAAGAAGCAATCTGGTTGCTATGGGCAACTGCACAACTCTTCCTCTACACTGGTCTTAATGAATCTCCCCCATAGAGGGAGATTTATCAAAACCTGCCCAGAGGAAAAGTTTCTGAGTTGCCCATAGCAACCAATCAGATCGCTTCTTTCATTTTTGAAAAAGCCTCTGAAAAATGAAGGATATTTTTGAGATTTTGGAAGCTGGGATACTCACTACACCCATGCATATCTAGATAATTAAGTATGGGGGGAACTTAAATTTATTTTTTAAATCACATGGAGTTTTGACTTTACTTCATTATGGTCGAATAAAGCACTTAAAGAGTTCCTTAAAATTAAAGATTCACTCTTTTGGATGAAAAGGGGCTTATTTATGTAAATCAATTATACGCTTTAGGTCAAATAAAGTCGTTTGAAGAGATAGCCCATAAGTGTGTGGGGGGAAGACAATCACAAACATTGTTTTTTACAAATAAGTAACACAGATCATAAAGCAATAAAAGGAGAGATTGGAGATTTCAGGGATTCTATATATAAGAAAAGTTTAATTAGACTATTTCCTTATGCAAAGTTGCTGTCTGGGCATGCTGGGAGTTGTGGTTCTGCAGCGGTTGGGGGTTCACAGCTTGAAGACCACTGCTATAGAGGGTGCAAATGTATCTGAGCCCTGGAACTCAAATAATGTGAAATATGAGATGATCAAAATGGAGCCCCTGCACTAATTACTTGGGTTCTGAGGTCTGTAAGGTCCATAGTAAAAACATCAGGTTCTGTCTATAGCAGATACTAAATCATGGCAGCTCAAAGAAACAAGCAGTCATTCTGACATGTCACATGTGATGTCATAGACAGCTGGAGGCCTGACATCCCACTGACAGCCGCCCGAGCCTTCAGTCTGTTCCAGTGCGATTAGTGAGAATAGTGAGATTAGCGTCTTCTTTTTCTACTTGTCTGAAATGGAGCTAAAAGGACTGGGGTTCGTCCCCCTCCTGTTGGCGTTTTGGTGTGCGGCCTGGCTTGCCACCAGCTACATCATGACGGTCGTCCTCGGCCATGCAGCCTCGCCACTGATGAGCATCAGGTAAGATAAACAAGCAAATGATTCTTATTTCATGGGTTGGGAGTGAGGAAATATCCATAATAACATTGGTTTCTTTTCCTTCACAGTGACGTGGGAAATGTCTTTCCCGAAAGCATATTATTCAGAATTGGATTTATAGGGACGTCCATTGGCACTTTGGTACTAACCTTTCTTATTTATAAGTATATGGTTATGCATACTGAAGAGTTCAGGGGTCATCAGGTCCTGATCCAGAGGATCCTGCTGGCCATTGTGTGGGCCTCCTGTTTTTCCACAGCTGTTATGCATGTATTGTCCCCCGAAGAATATCCCAGGATACACTTTGTCAGCACGATAATTTCCATTACATGTGAAGCCTTATACTACCTTGGGCAGTCCATCCAGATGTATAAATTACCAGGAGCAAAAAAAGTCATCCACCATAGTAGATGCACCTGCTGTGGCCTGACTTTTGTCTGTGTAGTTTTCTATTTTGGATATGAAACATTAAAGGAATTATTCCATAATGATGAAGACTGGGACGAGATCCGTGAAATCCCCATCATAATCATCGAGTGGGTGATGCTTCTACTGATCCTGATAAACATCGTGACCTATTATTCCACCATGCAGAGGTTATTGTTGACCGTCTCCAGAAACAGCTGCACACTCTCTCTTAGAGTAAAAATTGATGACTTCGGGGTGTAGACCACCACGGGGGCCATCAAGTGGACTTCTGGGAGAGATACTGCACAGGACACGGAAAACATCTAAAGAAGAATAACTGGGGGACTACATATGGTGCCAGTAATCATGACACAATAATATGAGCTGGTGATATTACCTATACAAAAAAAAAAAAAATTATAAAAAAATATTGGTGTGTGAAGTGTAATACCTAGTTAGAAAAACAGAATCAAATTCATCATTATAACCCCCCTCTGCATTACCCTGTTTATTATTTTTCAAGCAAGCACTTTGTTCTAATTCGTCCACTCTCTGGCGTGCTCCTTGTATAAGGGGTTTGGGATACCCTTTTTGTTTAAAACGATCCTCCAGGTTCTCTAGTTGTTGTAGGTATTTTTGTGTGGAAGAACAATTCCTTCGGATTCTTTTCATTTGACCGAATGGAATGTTCTTCTTCCATTATTTAAGATGGCAACTGTTAAAGTCGAGGTATCTGTTTGCATTCACCTCCTTAAAATAGTTGGCAGTATGCGAACAGCCATCCTGAATATAGATATTTAAATCCAGGAACTCACATTTTTTGGGGGACTGATGCAGCGCTGCCTTTGGCAATTTCTGGCTCTGCTATAGCGCTTTTTTTGAGGGGGCGTGTCGGCTGCCCCTTCATCTGGCGGTCAACCTGCGCCGCCGGGACGCAGCGCCGCCGGGACCGCCTGGAGGACGTCGCTCGCAACGGGACCACTCGGGACACCGCATGGTCGGGTAAGTGATGCCGGGGGATGGGTAAGGGACACTTAGCAGAGCGGTGTGTGTCCCGATCCCCGTGATCGGGACTTACACACCGCGCTGCTAAATATTCTGATAGCGAAACGCTGCTATTAGCTAGTCAGAGTTGACCAGCTGATAGCAGCGATCGCTGGGGGGGGGGGGGGGGGATGAAACCCCCCGTGGTCGCATGGTAAGATGGCTGGCTATCAGTGATAGCCACCATCTTACCGGGCGCTGCGGGATGCCGCGAGTAGCGGCAAAAATGTTCATGACGTACCTGTATGTCATGGGTCGGGAACACCTTGCCACCCATGACGTACAGGTATGTCATAGGTCGGGAAGGGGTTAATGGTATAGAGAACTGTGTCTAGTGCATTAACTCTGATTTTTTGCCCATTGAAACCAGTAGGCCCATTGTGGTCTATGGGGAAAGCTGCTGAGTTGCCCATAGCAACCAATCAGATCGCTTCTTTCATTTTTGAAAAAGTCTCTGAAAAATGAAGGAAGTAATCTGATTGGTTGCTATGGGCAACTCAGAAACTTTTCCAGGAAAATATGCTGAGTTGCCCATAGCAACCAATCAGATCGCTTCTTTCATTTTGCAAAGTCATTGTGAAAAATGAAAGAAGCAATCTGGTTGCTATGGGCAACTGCACAACTCTTCCTCTACACTGGTCTTAATGAATCTCCCCCATAGAGGGAGATTTATCAAAACCTGCCCAGAGGAAAAGTTTCTGAGTTGCCCATAGCAACCAATCAGATCGCTTCTTTCATTTTTGAAAAAGCCTCTGAAAAATGAAGGATATTTTTGAGATTTTGGAAGCTGGGATACTCACTACACCCATGCATATCTAGATAATTAAGTATGGGGGGAACTTAAATTTATTTTTTAAATCACATGGAGTTTTGACTTTACTTCATTATGGTCGAATAAAGCACTTAAAGAGTTCCTTAAAATTAAAGATTCACTCTTTTGGATGAAAAGGGGCTTATTTATGTAAATCAATTATACGCTTTAGGTCAAATAAAGTCGTTTGAAGAGATAGCCCATAAGTGTGTGGGGGGAAGACAATCACAAACATTGTTTTTTACAAATAAGTAACACAGATCATAAAGCAATAAAAGGAGAGATTGGAGATTTCAGGGATTCTATATATAAGAAAAGTTTAATTAGACTATTTCCTTATGCAAAGTTGCTGTCTGGGCATGCTGGGAGTTGTGGTTCTGCAGCGGTTGGGGGTTCACAGCTTGAAGACCACTGCTATAGAGGGTGCAAATGTATCTGAGCCCTGGAACTCAAATAATGTGAAATATGAGATGATCAAAATGGAGCCCCTGCACTAATTACTTGGGTTCTGAGGTCTGTAAGGTCCATAGTAAAAACATCAGGTTCTGTCTATAGCAGATACTAAATCATGGCAGCTCAAAGAAACAAGCAGTCATTCTGACATGTCACATGTGATGTCATAGACAGCTGGAGGCCTGACATCCCACTGACAGCCGCCCGAGCCTTCAGTCTGTTCCAGTGCGATTAGTGAGAATAGTGAGATTAGCGTCTTCTTTTTCTACTTGTCTGAAATGGAGCTAAAAGGACTGGGGTTCGTCCCCCTCCTGTTGGCGTTTTGGTGTGCGGCCTGGCTTGCCACCAGCTACATCATGACGGTCGTCCTCGGCCATGCAGCCTCGCCACTGATGAGCATCAGGTAAGATAAACAAGCAAATGATTCTTATTTCATGGGTTGGGAGTGAGGAAATATCCATAATAACATTGGTTTCTTTTCCTTCACAGTGACGTGGGAAATGTCTTTCCCGAAAGCATATTATTCAGAATTGGATTTATAGGGACGTCCATTGGCACTTTGGTACTAACCTTTCTTATTTATAAGTATATGGTTATGCATACTGAAGAGTTCAGGGGTCATCAGGTCCTGATCCAGAGGATCCTGCTGGCCATTGTGTGGGCCTCCTGTTTTTCCACAGCTGTTATGCATGTATTGTCCCCCGAAGAATATCCCAGGATACACTTTGTCAGCACGATAATTTCCATTACATGTGAAGCCTTATACTACCTTGGGCAGTCCATCCAGATGTATAAATTACCAGGAGCAAAAAAAGTCATCCACCATAGTAGATGCACCTGCTGTGGCCTGACTTTTGTCTGTGTAGTTTTCTATTTTGGATATGAAACATTAAAGGAATTATTCCATAATGATGAAGACTGGGACGAGATCCGTGAAATCCCCATCATAATCATCGAGTGGGTGATGCTTCTACTGATCCTGATAAACATCGTGACCTATTATTCCACCATGCAGAGGTTATTGTTGACCGTCTCCAGAAACAGCTGCACACTCTCTCTTAGAGTAAAAATTGATGACTTCGGGGTGTAGACCACCACGGGGGCCATCAAGTGGACTTCTGGGAGAGATACTGCACAGGACACGGAAAACATCTAAAGAAGAATAACTGGGGGACTACATATGGTGCCAGTAATCATGACACAATAATATGAGCTGGTGATATTACCTATACAAAAAAAAAATAAAAAAAAATTATAAAAAAATATTGGTGTGTGAAGTGTAATACCTAGTTAGAAAAACAGAATCAAATTCATCATTATAACCCCCCTCTGCATTACCCTGTTTATTATTTTTCAAGCAAGCACTTTGTTCTAATTCGTCCACTCTCTGGCGTGCTCCTTGTATAAGGGGTTTGGGATACCCTTTTTGTTTAAAACGATCCTCCAGGTTCTCTAGTTGTAGGTATTTTTGTGTGGAAGAACAATTCCTTCGGATTCTTTTCATTTGACCGAATGGAATGTTCTTCTTCCATTATTTAAGATGGCAACTGTTAAAGTCGAGGTATCTGTTTGCATTCACCTCCTTAAAATAGTTGGCAGTATGCGAACAGCCATCCTGAATATAGATATTTAAATCCAGGAACTCACATTTTTTGGGGGACTGATGCAGCGCTGCCTTTGGCAATTTCTGGCTCTGCTATAGCGCTTTTTTTGAGGGGGCGTGTCGGCTGCCCCTTCATCTGGCGGTCAACCTGCGCCGCCGGGACGCAGCGCCGCCGGGACCGCCTGGAGGACGTCGCTCGCAACGGGACCACTCGGGACACCGCATGGTCGGGTAAGTGATGCCGGGGGATGGGTAAGGGACACTTAGCAGAGCGGTGTGTGTCCCGATCCCCGTGATCGGGACTTACACACCGCGCTGCTAAATATTCTGATAGCGAAACGCTGCTATTAGCTAGTCAGAGTTGACCAGCTGATAGCAGCGATCGCTGGGGGGGGGGGGTGGGGGATGAAACCCCCCGTGGTCGCATGGTAAGATGGCTGGCTATCAGTGATAGCCACCATCTTACCGGGCGCTGCGGGATGCCGCGAGTAGCGGCAAAAATGTTCATGACGTACCTGTATGTCATGGGTCGGGAACACCTTGCCACCCATGACGTACAGGTATGTCATAGGTCGGGAAGGGGTTAATGGTATAGAGAACTGTGTCTAGTGCATTAACTCTGATTTTTTGCCCATTGAAACCAGTAGGCCCATTGTGGTCTATGGGGAAAGCTGCTGAGTTGCCCATAGCAACCAATCAGATCGCTTCTTTCATTTTTGAAAAAGTCTCTGAAAAATGAAGGAAGTAATCTGATTGGTTGCTATGGGCAACTCAGAAACTTTTCCAGGAAAATATGCTGAGTTGCCCATAGCAACCAATCAGATCGCTTCTTTCATTTTGCAAAGGCATTGTGAAAAATGAAAGAAGCAATCTGGTTGCTATGGGCAACTGCACAACTCTTCCTCTACACTGGTCTTAATGAATCTCCCCCATAGAGGGAGATTTATCAAAACCTGCCCAGAGGAAAAGTTTCTGAGTTGCCCATAGCAACCAATCAGATCGCTTCTTTCATTTTTGAAAAAGCCTCTGAAAAATGAAGGATATTTTTGAGATTTTGGAAGCTGGGATACTCACTACACCCATGCATATCTAGATAATTAAGTATGGGGGGAACTTAAATTTATTTTTTAAATCACATGGAGTTTTGACTTTACTTCATTATGGTCGAATAAAGCACTTAAAGAGTTCCTTAAAATTAAAGATTCACTCTTTTGGATGAAAAGGGGCTTATTTATGTAAATCAATTATACGCTTTAGGTCAAATAAAGTCGTTTGAAGAGATAGCCCATAAGTGTGTGGGGGGAAGACAATCACAAACATTGTTTTTTACAAATAAGTAACACAGATCATAAAGCAATAAAAGGAGAGATTGGAGATTTCAGGGATTCTATATATAAGAAAAGTTTAATTAGACTATTTCCTTATGCAAAGTTGCTGTCTGGGCATGCTGGGAGTTGTGGTTCTGCAGCGGTTGGGGGTTCACAGCTTGAAGACCACTGCTATAGAGGGTGCAAATGTATCTGAGCCCTGGAACTCAAATAATGTGAAATATGAGATGATCAAAATGGAGCCCCTGCACTAATTACTTGGGTTCTGAGGTCTGTAAGGTCCATAGTAAAAACATCAGGTTCTGTCTATAGCAGATACTAAATCATGGCAGCTCAAAGAAACAAGCAGTCATTCTGACATGTCACATGTGATGTCATAGACAGCTGGAGGCCTGACATCCCACTGACAGCCGCCCGAGCCTTCAGTCTGTTCCAGTGCGATTAGTGAGAATAGTGAGATTAGCGTCTTCTTTTTCTACTTGTCTGAAATGGAGCTAAAAGGACTGGGGTTCGTCCCCCTCCTGTTGGCGTTTTGGTGTGCGGCCTGGCTTGCCACCAGCTACATCATGACGGTCGTCCTCGGCCATGCAGCCTCGCCACTGATGAGCATCAGGTAAGATAAACAAGCAAATGATTCTTATTTCATGGGTTGGGAGTGAGGAAATATCCATAATAACATTGGTTTCTTTTCCTTCACAGTGACGTGGGAAATGTCTTTCCCGAAAGCATATTATTCAGAATTGGATTTATAGGGACGTCCATTGGCACTTTGGTACTAACCTTTCTTATTTATAAGTATATGGTTATGCATACTGAAGAGTTCAGGGGTCATCAGGTCCTGATCCAGAGGATCCTGCTGGCCATTGTGTGGGCCTCCTGTTTTTCCACAGCTGTTATGCATGTATTGTCCCCCGAAGAATATCCCAGGATACACTTTGTCAGCACGATAATTTCCATTACATGTGAAGCCTTATACTACCTTGGGCAGTCCATCCAGATGTATAAATTACCAGGAGCAAAAAAAGTCATCCACCATAGTAGATGCACCTGCTGTGGCCTGACTTTTGTCTGTGTAGTTTTCTATTTTGGATATGAAACATTAAAGGAATTATTCCATAATGATGAAGACTGGGACGAGATCCGTGAAATCCCCATCATAATCATCGAGTGGGTGATGCTTCTACTGATCCTGATAAACATCGTGACCTATTATTCCACCATGCAGAGGTTATTGTTGACCGTCTCCAGAAACAGCTGCACACTCTCTCTTAGAGTAAAAATTGATGACTTCGGGGTGTAGACCACCACGGGGGCCATCAAGTGGACTTCTGGGAGAGATACTGCACAGGACACGGAAAACATCTAAAGAAGAATAACTGGGGGACTACATATGGTGCCAGTAATCATGACACAATAATATGAGCTGGTGATATTACCTATACAAAAAAAAAATAAAAAAAAATTATAAAAAAATATTGGTGTGTGAAGTGTAATACCTAGTTAGAAAAACAGAATCAAATTCATCATTATAACCCCCCTCTGCATTACCCTGTTTATTATTTTTCAAGCAAGCACTTTGTTCTAATTCGTCCACTCTCTGGCGTGCTCCTTGTATAAGGGGTTTGGGATACCCTTTTTGTTTAAAACGATCCTCCAGGTTCTCTAGTTGTTGTAGGTATTTTTGTGTGGAAGAACAATTCCTTCGGATTCTTTTCATTTGACCGAATGGAATGTTCTTCTTCCATTATTTAAGATGGCAACTGTTAAAGTCGAGGTATCTGTTTGCATTCACCTCCTTAAAATAGTTGGCAGTATGCGAACAGCCATCCTGAATATAGATATTTAAATCCAGGAACTCACATTTTTTGGGGGACTGATGCAGCGCTGCCTTTGGCAATTTCTGGCTCTGCTATAGCGCTTTTTTTGAGGGGGCGTGTCGGCTGCCCCTTCATCTGGCGGTCAACCTGCGCCGCCGGGACGCAGCGCCGCCGGGACCGCCTGGAGGACGTCGCTCGCAACGGGACCACTCGGGACACCGCATGGTCGGGTAAGTGATGCCGGGGGATGGGTAAGGGACACTTAGCAGAGCGGTGTGTGTCCCGATCCCCGTGATCGGGACTTACACACCGCGCTGCTAAATATTCTGATAGCGAAACGCTGCTATTAGCTAGTCAGAGTTGACCAGCTGATAGCAGCGATCGCTGGGGGGGGGGGGTGGGGGATGAAACCCCCCGTGGTCGCATGGTAAGATGGCTGGCTATCAGTGATAGCCACCATCTTACCGGGCGCTGCGGGATGCCGCGAGTAGCGGCAAAAATGTTCATGACGTACCTGTATGTCATGGGTCGGGAACACCTTGCCACCCATGACGTACAGGTATGTCATAGGTCGGGAAGGGGTTAATGGTATAGAGAACTGTGTCTAGTGCATTAACTCTGATTTTTTGCCCATTGAAACCAGTAGGCCCATTGTGGTCTATGGGGAAAGCTGCTGAGTTGCCCATAGCAACCAATCAGATCGCTTCTTTCATTTTTGAAAAAGTCTCTGAAAAATGAAGGAAGTAATCTGATTGGTTGCTATGGGCAACTCAGAAACTTTTCCAGGAAAATATGCTGAGTTGCCCATAGCAACCAATCAGATCGCTTCTTTCATTTTGCAAAGGCATTGTGAAAAATGAAAGAAGCAATCTGGTTGCTATGGGCAACTGCACAACTCTTCCTCTACACTGGTCTTAATGAATCTCCCCCATAGAGGGAGATTTATCAAAACCTGCCCAGAGGAAAAGTTTCTGAGTTGCCCATAGCAACCAATCAGATCGCTTCTTTCATTTTTGAAAAAGCCTCTGAAAAATGAAGGATATTTTTGAGATTTTGGAAGCTGGGATACTCACTACACCCATGCATATCTAGATAATTAAGTATGGGGGGAACTTAAATTTATTTTTTAAATCACATGGAGTTTTGACTTTACTTCATTATGGTCGAATAAAGCACTTAAAGAGTTCCTTAAAATTAAAGATTCACTCTTTTGGATGAAAAGGGGCTTATTTATGTAAATCAATTATACGCTTTAGGTCAAATAAAGTCGTTTGAAGAGATAGCCCATAAGTGTGTGGGGGGAAGACAATCACAAACATTGTTTTTTACAAATAAGTAACACAGATCATAAAGCAATAAAAGGAGAGATTGGAGATTTCAGGGATTCTATATATAAGAAAAGTTTAATTAGACTATTTCCTTATGCAAAGTTGCTGTCTGGGCATGCTGGGAGTTGTGGTTCTGCAGCGGTTGGGGGTTCACAGCTTGAAGACCACTGCTATAGAGGGTGCAAATGTATCTGAGCCCTGGAACTCAAATAATGTGAAATATGAGATGATCAAAATGGAGCCCCTGCACTAATTACTTGGGTTCTGAGGTCTGTAAGGTCCATAGTAAAAACATCAGGTTCTGTCTATAGCAGATACTAAATCATGGCAGCTCAAAGAAACAAGCAGTCATTCTGACATGTCACATGTGATGTCATAGACAGCTGGAGGCCTGACATCCCACTGACAGCCGCCCGAGCCTTCAGTCTGTTCCAGTGCGATTAGTGAGAATAGTGAGATTAGCGTCTTCTTTTTCTACTTGTCTGAAATGGAGCTAAAAGGACTGGGGTTCGTCCCCCTCCTGTTGGCGTTTTGGTGTGCGGCCTGGCTTGCCACCAGCTACATCATGACGGTCGTCCTCGGCCATGCAGCCTCGCCACTGATGAGCATCAGGTAAGATAAACAAGCAAATGATTCTTATTTCATGGGTTGGGAGTGAGGAAATATCCATAATAACATTGGTTTCTTTTCCTTCACAGTGACGTGGGAAATGTCTTTCCCGAAAGCATATTATTCAGAATTGGATTTATAGGGACGTCCATTGGCACTTTGGTACTAACCTTTCTTATTTATAAGTATATGGTTATGCATACTGAAGAGTTCAGGGGTCATCAGGTCCTGATCCAGAGGATCCTGCTGGCCATTGTGTGGGCCTCCTGTTTTTCCACAGCTGTTATGCATGTATTGTCCCCCGAAGAATATCCCAGGATACACTTTGTCAGCACGATAATTTCCATTACATGTGAAGCCTTATACTACCTTGGGCAGTCCATCCAGATGTATAAATTACCAGGAGCAAAAAAAGTCATCCACCATAGTAGATGCACCTGCTGTGGCCTGACTTTTGTCTGTGTAGTTTTCTATTTTGGATATGAAACATTAAAGGAATTATTCCATAATGATGAAGACTGGGACGAGATCCGTGAAATCCCCATCATAATCATCGAGTGGGTGATGCTTCTACTGATCCTGATAAACATCGTGACCTATTATTCCACCATGCAGAGGTTATTGTTGACCGTCTCCAGAAACAGCTGCACACTCTCTCTTAGAGTAAAAATTGATGACTTCGGGGTGTAGACCACCACGGGGGCCATCAAGTGGACTTCTGGGAGAGATACTGCACAGGACACGGAAAACATCTAAAGAAGAATAACTGGGGGACTACATATGGTGCCAGTAATCATGACACAATAATATGAGCTGGTGATATTACCTATACAAAAAAAAAATAAAAAAAAATTATAAAAAAATATTGGTGTGTGAAGTGTAATACCTAGTTAGAAAAACAGAATCAAATTCATCATTATAACCCCCCTCTGCATTACCCTGTTTATTATTTTTCAAGCAAGCACTTTGTTCTAATTCGTCCACTCTCTGGCGTGCTCCTTGTATAAGGGGTTTGGGATACCCTTTTTGTTTAAAACGATCCTCCAGGTTCTCTAGTTGTAGGTATTTTTGTGTGGAAGAACAATTCCTTCGGATTCTTTTCATTTGACCGAATGGAATGTTCTTCTTCCATTATTTAAGATGGCAACTGTTAAAGTCGAGGTATCTGTTTGCATTCACCTCCTTAAAATAGTTGGCAGTATGCGAACAGCCATCCTGAATATAGATATTTAAATCCAGGAACTCACATTTTTTGGGGGACTGATGCAGCGCTGCCTTTGGCAATTTCTGGCTCTGCTATAGCGCTTTTTTTGAGGGGGCGTGTCGGCTGCCCCTTCATCTGGCGGTCAACCTGCGCCGCCGGGACGCAGCGCCGCCGGGACCGCCTGGAGGACGTCGCTCGCAACGGGACCACTCGGGACACCGCATGGTCGGGTAAGTGATGCCGGGGGATGGGTAAGGGACACTTAGCAGAGCGGTGTGTGTCCCGATCCCCGTGATCGGGACTTACACACCGCGCTGCTAAATATTCTGATAGCGAAACGCTGCTATTAGCTAGTCAGAGTTGACCAGCTGATAGCAGCGATCGCTGGGGGGGGGGGGTGGGGGATGAAACCCCCCGTGGTCGCATGGTAAGATGGCTGGCTATCAGTGATAGCCACCATCTTACCGGGCGCTGCGGGATGCCGCGAGTAGCGGCAAAAATGTTCATGACGTACCTGTATGTCATGGGTCGGGAACACCTTGCCACCCATGACGTACAGGTATGTCATAGGTCGGGAAGGGGTTAATGGTATAGAGAACTGTGTCTAGTGCATTAACTCTGATTTTTTGCCCATTGAAACCAGTAGGCCCATTGTGGTCTATGGGGAAAGCTGCTGAGTTGCCCATAGCAACCAATCAGATCGCTTCTTTCATTTTTGAAAAAGTCTCTGAAAAATGAAGGAAGTAATCTGATTGGTTGCTATGGGCAACTCAGAAACTTTTCCAGGAAAATATGCTGAGTTGCCCATAGCAACCAATCAGATCGCTTCTTTCATTTTGCAAAGGCATTGTGAAAAATGAAAGAAGCAATCTGGTTGCTATGGGCAACTGCACAACTCTTCCTCTACACTGGTCTTAATGAATCTCCCCCATAGAGGGAGATTTATCAAAACCTGCCCAGAGGAAAAGTTTCTGAGTTGCCCATAGCAACCAATCAGATCGCTTCTTTCATTTTTGAAAAAGCCTCTGAAAAATGAAGGATATTTTTGAGATTTTGGAAGCTGGGATACTCACTACACCCATGCATATCTAGATAATTAAGTATGGGGGGAACTTAAATTTATTTTTTAAATCACATGGAGTTTTGACTTTACTTCATTATGGTCGAATAAAGCACTTAAAGAGTTCCTTAAAATTAAAGATTCACTCTTTTGGATGAAAAGGGGCTTATTTATGTAAATCAATTATACGCTTTAGGTCAAATAAAGTCGTTTGAAGAGATAGCCCATAAGTGTGTGGGGGGAAGACAATCACAAACATTGTTTTTTACAAATAAGTAACACAGATCATAAAGCAATAAAAGGAGAGATTGGAGATTTCAGGGATTCTATATATAAGAAAAGTTTAATTAGACTATTTCCTTATGCAAAGTTGCTGTCTGGGCATGCTGGGAGTTGTGGTTCTGCAGCGGTTGGGGGTTCACAGCTTGAAGACCACTGCTATAGAGGGTGCAAATGTATCTGAGCCCTGGAACTCAAATAATGTGAAATATGAGATGATCAAAATGGAGCCCCTGCACTAATTACTTGGGTTCTGAGGTCTGTAAGGTCCATAGTAAAAACATCAGGTTCTGTCTATAGCAGATACTAAATCATGGCAGCTCAAAGAAACAAGCAGTCATTCTGACATGTCACATGTGATGTCATAGACAGCTGGAGGCCTGACATCCCACTGACAGCCGCCCGAGCCTTCAGTCTGTTCCAGTGCGATTAGTGAGAATAGTGAGATTAGCGTCTTCTTTTTCTACTTGTCTGAAATGGAGCTAAAAGGACTGGGGTTCGTCCCCCTCCTGTTGGCGTTTTGGTGTGCGGCCTGGCTTGCCACCAGCTACATCATGACGGTCGTCCTCGGCCATGCAGCCTCGCCACTGATGAGCATCAGGTAAGATAAACAAGCAAATGATTCTTATTTCATGGGTTGGGAGTGAGGAAATATCCATAATAACATTGGTTTCTTTTCCTTCACAGTGACGTGGGAAATGTCTTTCCCGAAAGCATATTATTCAGAATTGGATTTATAGGGACGTCCATTGGCACTTTGGTACTAACCTTTCTTATTTATAAGTATATGGTTATGCATACTGAAGAGTTCAGGGGTCATCAGGTCCTGATCCAGAGGATCCTGCTGGCCATTGTGTGGGCCTCCTGTTTTTCCACAGCTGTTATGCATGTATTGTCCCCCGAAGAATATCCCAGGATACACTTTGTCAGCACGATAATTTCCATTACATGTGAAGCCTTATACTACCTTGGGCAGTCCATCCAGATGTATAAATTACCAGGAGCAAAAAAAGTCATCCACCATAGTAGATGCACCTGCTGTGGCCTGACTTTTGTCTGTGTAGTTTTCTATTTTGGATATGAAACATTAAAGGAATTATTCCATAATGATGAAGACTGGGACGAGATCCGTGAAATCCCCATCATAATCATCGAGTGGGTGATGCTTCTACTGATCCTGATAAACATCGTGACCTATTATTCCACCATGCAGAGGTTATTGTTGACCGTCTCCAGAAACAGCTGCACACTCTCTCTTAGAGTAAAAATTGATGACTTCGGGGTGTAGACCACCACGGGGGCCATCAAGTGGACTTCTGGGAGAGATACTGCACAGGACACGGAAAACATCTAAAGAAGAATAACTGGGGGACTACATATGGTGCCAGTAATCATGACACAATAATATGAGCTGGTGATATTACCTATACAAAAAAAAAAAAAATTATAAAAAAATATTGGTGTGTGAAGTGTAATACCTAGTTAGAAAAACAGAATCAAATTCATCATTATAACCCCCCTCTGCATTACCCTGTTTATTATTTTTCAAGCAAGCACTTTGTTCTAATTCGTCCACTCTCTGGCGTGCTCCTTGTATAAGGGGTTTGGGATACCCTTTTTGTTTAAAACGATCCTCCAGGTTCTCTAGTTGTTGTAGGTATTTTTGTGTGGAAGAACAATTCCTTCGGATTCTTTTCATTTGACCGAATGGAATGTTCTTCTTCCATTATTTAAGATGGCAACTGTTAAAGTCGAGGTATCTGTTTGCATTCACCTCCTTAAAATAGTTGGCAGTATGCGAACAGCCATCCTGAATATAGATATTTAAATCCAGGAACTCACATTTTTTGGGGGACTGATGCAGCGCTGCCTTTGGCAATTTCTGGCTCTGCTATAGCGCTTTTTTTGAGGGGGCGTGTCGGCTGCCCCTTCATCTGGCGGTCAACCTGCGCCGCCGGGACGCAGCGCCGCCGGGACCGCCTGGAGGACGTCGCTCGCAACGGGACCACTCGGGACACCGCATGGTCGGGTAAGTGATGCCGGGGGATGGGTAAGGGACACTTAGCAGAGCGGTGTGTGTCCCGATCCCCGTGATCGGGACTTACACACCGCGCTGCTAAATATTCTGATAGCGAAACGCTGCTATTAGCTAGTCAGAGTTGACCAGCTGATAGCAGCGATCGCTGGGGGGGGGGGTGGGGGATGAAACCCCCCGTGGTCGCATGGTAAGATGGCTGGCTATCAGTGATAGCCACCATCTTACCGGGCGCTGCGGGATGCCGCGAGTAGCGGCAAAAATGTTCATGACGTACCTGTATGTCATGGGTCGGGAACACCTTGCCACCCATGACGTACAGGTATGTCATAGGTCGGGAAGGGGTTAATGGTATAGAGAACTGTGTCTAGTGCATTAACTCTGATTTTTTGCCCATTGAAACCAGTAGGCCCATTGTGGTCTATGGGGAAAGCTGCTGAGTTGCCCATAGCAACCAATCAGATCGCTTCTTTCATTTTTGAAAAAGTCTCTGAAAAATGAAGGAAGTAATCTGATTGGTTGCTATGGGCAACTCAGAAACTTTTCCAGGAAAATATGCTGAGTTGCCCATAGCAACCAATCAGATCGCTTCTTTCATTTTGCAAAGGCATTGTGAAAAATGAAAGAAGCAATCTGGTTGCTATGGGCAACTGCACAACTCTTCCTCTACACTGGTCTTAATGAATCTCCCCCATAGAGGGAGATTTATCAAAACCTGCCCAGAGGAAAAGTTTCTGAGTTGCCCATAGCAACCAATCAGATCGCTTCTTTCATTTTTGAAAAAGCCTCTGAAAAATGAAGGATATTTTTGAGATTTTGGAAGCTGGGATACTCACTACACCCATGCATATCTAGATAATTAAGTATGGGGGGAACTTAAATTTATTTTTTAAATCACATGGAGTTTTGACTTTACTTCATTATGGTCGAATAAAGCACTTAAAGAGTTCCTTAAAATTAAAGATTCACTCTTTTGGATGAAAAGGGGCTTATTTATGTAAATCAATTATACGCTTTAGGTCAAATAAAGTCGTTTGAAGAGATAGCCCATAAGTGTGTGGGGGGAAGACAATCACAAACATTGTTTTTTACAAATAAGTAACACAGATCATAAAGCAATAAAAGGAGAGATTGGAGATTTCAGGGATTCTATATATAAGAAAAGTTTAATTAGACTATTTCCTTATGCAAAGTTGCTGTCTGGGCATGCTGGGAGTTGTGGTTCTGCAGCGGTTGGGGGTTCACAGCTTGAAGACCACTGCTATAGAGGGTGCAAATGTATCTGAGCCCTGGAACTCAAATAATGTGAAATATGAGATGATCAAAATGGAGCCCCTGCACTAATTACTTGGGTTCTGAGGTCTGTAAGGTCCATAGTAAAAACATCAGGTTCTGTCTATAGCAGATACTAAATCATGGCAGCTCAAAGAAACAAGCAGTCATTCTGACATGTCACATGTGATGTCATAGACAGCTGGAGGCCTGACATCCCACTGACAGCCGCCCGAGCCTTCAGTCTGTTCCAGTGCGATTAGTGAGAATAGTGAGATTAGCGTCTTCTTTTTCTACTTGTCTGAAATGGAGCTAAAAGGACTGGGGTTCGTCCCCCTCCTGTTGGCGTTTTGGTGTGCGGCCTGGCTTGCCACCAGCTACATCATGACGGTCGTCCTCGGCCATGCAGCCTCGCCACTGATGAGCATCAGGTAAGATAAACAAGCAAATGATTCTTATTTCATGGGTTGGGAGTGAGGAAATATCCATAATAACATTGGTTTCTTTTCCTTCACAGTGACGTGGGAAATGTCTTTCCCGAAAGCATATTATTCAGAATTGGATTTATAGGGACGTCCATTGGCACTTTGGTACTAACCTTTCTTATTTATAAGTATATGGTTATGCATACTGAAGAGTTCAGGGGTCATCAGGTCCTGATCCAGAGGATCCTGCTGGCCATTGTGTGGGCCTCCTGTTTTTCCACAGCTGTTATGCATGTATTGTCCCCCGAAGAATATCCCAGGATACACTTTGTCAGCACGATAATTTCCATTACATGTGAAGCCTTATACTACCTTGGGCAGTCCATCCAGATGTATAAATTACCAGGAGCAAAAAAAGTCATCCACCATAGTAGATGCACCTGCTGTGGCCTGACTTTTGTCTGTGTAGTTTTCTATTTTGGATATGAAACATTAAAGGAATTATTCCATAATGATGAAGACTGGGACGAGATCCGTGAAATCCCCATCATAATCATCGAGTGGGTGATGCTTCTACTGATCCTGATAAACATCGTGACCTATTATTCCACCATGCAGAGGTTATTGTTGACCGTCTCCAGAAACAGCTGCACACTCTCTCTTAGAGTAAAAATTGATGACTTCGGGGTGTAGACCACCACGGGGGCCATCAAGTGGACTTCTGGGAGAGATACTGCACAGGACACGGAAAACATCTAAAGAAGAATAACTGGGGGACTACATATGGTGCCAGTAATCATGACACAATAATATGAGCTGGTGATATTACCTATACAAAAAAAAAAAAAATTATAAAAAAATATTGGTGTGTGAAGTGTAATACCTAGTTAGAAAAACAGAATCAAATTCATCATTATAACCCCCCTCTGCATTACCCTGTTTATTATTTTTCAAGCAAGCACTTTGTTCTAATTCGTCCACTCTCTGGCGTGCTCCTTGTATAAGGGGTTTGGGATACCCTTTTTGTTTAAAACGATCCTCCAGGTTCTCTAGTTGTTGTAGGTATTTTTGTGTGGAAGAACAATTCCTTCGGATTCTTTTCATTTGACCGAATGGAATGTTCTTCTTCCATTATTTAAGATGGCAACTGTTAAAGTCGAGGTATCTGTTTGCATTCACCTCCTTAAAATAGTTGGCAGTATGCGAACAGCCATCCTGAATATAGATATTTAAATCCAGGAACTCACATTTTTTGGGGGACTGATGCAGCGCTGCCTTTGGCAATTTCTGGCTCTGCTATAGCGCTTTTTTTGAGGGGGCGTGTCGGCTGCCCCTTCATCTGGCGGTCAACCTGCGCCGCCGGGACGCAGCGCCGCCGGGACCGCCTGGAGGACGTCGCTCGCAACGGGACCACTCGGGACACCGCATGGTCGGGTAAGTGATGCCGGGGGATGGGTAAGGGACACTTAGCAGAGCGGTGTGTGTCCCGATCCCCGTGATCGGGACTTACACACCGCGCTGCTAAATATTCTGATAGCGAAACGCTGCTATTAGCTAGTCAGAGTTGACCAGCTGATAGCAGCGATCGCTGGGGGGGGGGGGTGGGGGATGAAACCCCCCGTGGTCGCATGGTAAGATGGCTGGCTATCAGTGATAGCCACCATCTTACCGGGCGCTGCGGGATGCCGCGAGTAGCGGCAAAAATGTTCATGACGTACCTGTATGTCATGGGTCGGGAACACCTTGCCACCCATGACGTACAGGTATGTCATAGGTCGGGAAGGGGTTAATGGTATAGAGAACTGTGTCTAGTGCATTAACTCTGATTTTTTGCCCATTGAAACCAGTAGGCCCATTGTGGTCTATGGGGAAAGCTGCTGAGTTGCCCATAGCAACCAATCAGATCGCTTCTTTCATTTTTGAAAAAGTCTCTGAAAAATGAAGGAAGTAATCTGATTGGTTGCTATGGGCAACTCAGAAACTTTTCCAGGAAAATATGCTGAGTTGCCCATAGCAACCAATCAGATCGCTTCTTTCATTTTGCAAAGGCATTGTGAAAAATGAAAGAAGCAATCTGGTTGCTATGGGCAACTGCACAACTCTTCCTCTACACTGGTCTTAATGAATCTCCCCCATAGAGGGAGATTTATCAAAACCTGCCCAGAGGAAAAGTTTCTGAGTTGCCCATAGCAACCAATCAGATCGCTTCTTTCATTTTTGAAAAAGCCTCTGAAAAATGAAGGATATTTTTGAGATTTTGGAAGCTGGGATACTCACTACACCCATGCATATCTAGATAATTAAGTATGGGGGGAACTTAAATTTATTTTTTAAATCACATGGAGTTTTGACTTTACTTCATTATGGTCGAATAAAGCACTTAAAGAGTTCCTTAAAATTAAAGATTCACTCTTTTGGATGAAAAGGGGCTTATTTATGTAAATCAATTATACGCTTTAGGTCAAATAAAGTCGTTTGAAGAGATAGCCCATAAGTGTGTGGGGGGAAGACAATCACAAACATTGTTTTTTACAAATAAGTAACACAGATCATAAAGCAATAAAAGGAGAGATTGGAGATTTCAGGGATTCTATATATAAGAAAAGTTTAATTAGACTATTTCCTTATGCAAAGTTGCTGTCTGGGCATGCTGGGAGTTGTGGTTCTGCAGCGGTTGGGGGTTCACAGCTTGAAGACCACTGCTATAGAGGGTGCAAATGTATCTGAGCCCTGGAACTCAAATAATGTGAAATATGAGATGATCAAAATGGAGCCCCTGCACTAATTACTTGGGTTCTGAGGTCTGTAAGGTCCATAGTAAAAACATCAGGTTCTGTCTATAGCAGATACTAAATCATGGCAGCTCAAAGAAACAAGCAGTCATTCTGACATGTCACATGTGATGTCATAGACAGCTGGAGGCCTGACATCCCACTGACAGCCGCCCGAGCCTTCAGTCTGTTCCAGTGCGATTAGTGAGAATAGTGAGATTAGCGTCTTCTTTTTCTACTTGTCTGAAATGGAGCTAAAAGGACTGGGGTTCGTCCCCCTCCTGTTGGCGTTTTGGTGTGCGGCCTGGCTTGCCACCAGCTACATCATGACGGTCGTCCTCGGCCATGCAGCCTCGCCACTGATGAGCATCAGGTAAGATAAACAAGCAAATGATTCTTATTTCATGGGTTGGGAGTGAGGAAATATCCATAATAACATTGGTTTCTTTTCCTTCACAGTGACGTGGGAAATGTCTTTCCCGAAAGCATATTATTCAGAATTGGATTTATAGGGACGTCCATTGGCACTTTGGTACTAACCTTTCTTATTTATAAGTATATGGTTATGCATACTGAAGAGTTCAGGGGTCATCAGGTCCTGATCCAGAGGATCCTGCTGGCCATTGTGTGGGCCTCCTGTTTTTCCACAGCTGTTATGCATGTATTGTCCCCCGAAGAATATCCCAGGATACACTTTGTCAGCACGATAATTTCCATTACATGTGAAGCCTTATACTACCTTGGGCAGTCCATCCAGATGTATAAATTACCAGGAGCAAAAAAAGTCATCCACCATAGTAGATGCACCTGCTGTGGCCTGACTTTTGTCTGTGTAGTTTTCTATTTTGGATATGAAACATTAAAGGAATTATTCCATAATGATGAAGACTGGGACGAGATCCGTGAAATCCCCATCATAATCATCGAGTGGGTGATGCTTCTACTGATCCTGATAAACATCGTGACCTATTATTCCACCATGCAGAGGTTATTGTTGACCGTCTCCAGAAACAGCTGCACACTCTCTCTTAGAGTAAAAATTGATGACTTCGGGGTGTAGACCACCACGGGGGCCATCAAGTGGACTTCTGGGAGAGATACTGCACAGGACACGGAAAACATCTAAAGAAGAATAACTGGGGGACTACATATGGTGCCAGTAATCATGACACAATAATATGAGCTGGTGATATTACCTATACAAAAAAAAAATAAAAAAAAATTATAAAAAAATATTGGTGTGTGAAGTGTAATACCTAGTTAGAAAAACAGAATCAAATTCATCATTATAACCCCCCTCTGCATTACCCTGTTTATTATTTTTCAAGCAAGCACTTTGTTCTAATTCGTCCACTCTCTGGCGTGCTCCTTGTATAAGGGGTTTGGGATACCCTTTTTGTTTAAAACGATCCTCCAGGTTCTCTAGTTGTAGGTATTTTTGTGTGGAAGAACAATTCCTTCGGATTCTTTTCATTTGACCGAATGGAATGTTCTTCTTCCATTATTTAAGATGGCAACTGTTAAAGTCGAGGTATCTGTTTGCATTCACCTCCTTAAAATAGTTGGCAGTATGCGAACAGCCATCCTGAATATAGATATTTAAATCCAGGAACTCACATTTTTTGGGGGACTGATGCAGCGCTGCCTTTGGCAATTTCTGGCTCTGCTATAGCGCTTTTTTTGAGGGGGCGTGTCGGCTGCCCCTTCATCTGGCGGTCAACCTGCGCCGCCGGGACGCAGCGCCGCCGGGACCGCCTGGAGGACGTCGCTCGCAACGGGACCACTCGGGACACCGCATGGTCGGGTAAGTGATGCCGGGGGATGGGTAAGGGACACTTAGCAGAGCGGTGTGTGTCCCGATCCCCGTGATCGGGACTTACACACCGCGCTGCTAAATATTCTGATAGCGAAACGCTGCTATTAGCTAGTCAGAGTTGACCAGCTGATAGCAGCGATCGCTGGGGGGGGGGGGTGGGGGATGAAACCCCCCGTGGTCGCATGGTAAGATGGCTGGCTATCAGTGATA
>NW_026608818.1:0-52146 GCF_029499605.1 Hyla sarda | reverse complement strand
GGTATTATGGAGGGGCTCTGGTATTATGGAGGGGTCCTGGTATTATGGAGGGCTCTGGTATTACGGAGGGGCTCTGGTATTACGGAGGGGCTCTGGTATTATGGAGGGGCTCTGGTATTATGGAGAGGTCCTGGTATTATGGAGGGGTCCTGGTATTATGGAGGGGCTCTGGTATTATGGGGGGCTCTGGTATTATAGAGGGCTCTGGTATTATGGAGGGGCTCTGGTATTATGGAGGGGCTCTGGTATTATGGGGGGGCTCTGGTATTATGGGGGGGCTCTGGTATTATGGGGGGGCTCTGGTATTATGGGGGGGCTCTGGTATTATGGAGGGGTCCTGGTATTATGGAGGGGCTCTGGTATTATAGAGGGGCTCTGGTATTATGGGGGGGCTCTGGTATTATGGAGGGGCTCTGGTATTATGGAGGGGCTCTGGTATTATGGGGGGGCTCTGGTATTGTGGAGGGGCTCTGGTATTATGGAGGGGCTCTGGTATTATGGAGGGGTTCTTGTATTATGGGGGGGCTCTGGTATTATGGGGGGCTCTGATATTATGGAGGGGCTCTGGTATTATGGAGGGGTCCTGGTATTATGGAGGGGTCCTGGTATTATGGAGGGCTCTGGTATTATGGAGGGGCTCTGGTATTATGGAGGGGTCCTGGTATTATGGAGGGGTCCTGGTATTATGGAGGGGTTCTGGTATTATGGGGGGGCCTGGTATTATGGAGGGGCTCTGGTATTATGGAGGGGCTCTGGTATTATGGGGGGGCTCTGGTATTATGGAGGGGCTCTGGTATTATGGAGGGGTCCTGGTATTATGGAGGGGTCCTGGTATTATGGAGGGGCTCTGGTATTATGGAGGGGCTCTGGTATTATGGGGGGGCTCTGATATTATGGAGGGGCTCTGGTATTATGGGGGGCTCTGGTATTATGGAGGGGCTCTGGTATTATGGAGGGGCTCTGGTATTATGGGGGGGCTCTGGTATTATGGAGGGGCTCTGGTATTATGGAGGGGCTCTGGTATTATGGAGGGGCTCTGGTATTATGGGGGGGGGGCTCTGGTATTATGGGGGGGGGGGGCTCTGGTATTATGGAGGGGTCCTGGTATTATGGAGGGGCTCTGGTATTATTGAGGGGCCCTGGTATTATACAGGGGCTCTGGTATTATGGGGGGGCTCTGGTATTATGGGGGGGCCTGGTATTATGGAGGGGCTCTGGTATTATGGAGGGGCTCTGGTATTATGGGGGGGCTCTGGTATTATGGAGGGGCTCTGGTATTATGGAGGGGCTCTGGTATTATGGGGGGGCTCTGGTATTATGGGGGGGCTCTGGTATTATGGAGGGGCTCTGGTATTATGGAGGGCTCTGGTATTATGGAGGGCTCTGGTATTATGGAGGGGCTCTGGTATTATGGGGGGGGCTCTGGTATTATAGAGGGGCTCTGGTATTATGGGGGGGCTCTGGTATTATGGAGGGCTCTGGTATTATGGAGGGGTCCTGGTATTATGGGAGGGCTCTGGTATTATAGAGGGGCTCTGGTATTATGGGGGGGCTCTGGTATTATGGAGGGGCTCTGGTATTATGGAGGGGTCCTGGTATTATGGGGGGGGGGCTCTGGTATTATGGGGGGGCTCTGGTATTATGGAGGGGCTCTGGTATTATGGAGGGGCTCTGATATTATGGAGGGGTCCTGGTATTATGGAGGGGCTCTGGTATTATGGAGGGGCTCTGGTATTATGGAGGGCTCTGGTATTATGGAGGGGCCCTGGTATTATGGAGGGGCTCTGGTATTATGGAGGGGTCCGGGTATTATGGAGAGGTCCTGGTATTATGGAGGGGGCTCTGGTATTATAGAGGGGCTCTGGTATTATGGGGGGGCTCTGGTATTATGGGGGGGCTCTGGTATTATGGAGGGGTCCTGGTATTATGGAGGGACTCTGGTATTATGGAGGGGCTCTGGTATTATGGAGGGGCTCTGGTATTATGGAGGGGCTCTGGTATTATGGGGGGGCTCTGGTATTATGGAGGGGCCCTGGTATTATGGGGGGGCCTGGTATTATGGAGGGGCTCTGGTATTATGGAGGGGCTCTGGTATTATGGAGGGCTCTGGTATTATGGAGGGGCTCTGGTATTATGGAGGGGTCCTGGTATTATGGAGGGGCTCTGGTATTATGGAGGGGCTCTGGTATTATGGAGGGGCTCTGGTATTATGGAGGGGCTCTGGTATTATGGAGGGGTCCTGGTATTATGGAGGGGTCCTGGTATTATGGGGGGGCTCTGGTATTATGGAGGGCTCTGGTATTATGGAGGGGGCTCTGATATTATGGGGGGGCTCTGGTATTATGGAGGGGGCTCTGGTATTATGGAGGGGCTCTGGTATTATGGAGGGGTCCTGGTATTATGGAGGGGTCCTGGTATTATGGGGGGGCTCTGGTATTATGGAGGGCTCTGGTATTATGGAGGGGCTCTGATATTATGGGGGGGCTCTGGTATTATGGAGGGGGCTCTGGTATTATGGAGGGGCTCTGGTATTATGGGGGGCTGTGGTATTATGGAGGGGTCCTGGTATTATGGAGGGGTCCTGGTATTATGGAGGGGTCCTGGTATTATGGAGGGGCTCTGGTATTATGGGGGGGCTTTGGTATTATGGAGGGGGGGGGGCTCTGGTATTATGGAGGGGCTCTGGTATTATGGAGGGGGGGGGGGCTCTGGTATTATGGAGGGGCTCTGGTATTATGGAGGGGCTCTGGTATTATTGGGGGGCTCTGGTATTATGGAGGGGGCTCTGGTATTATGGGAGGGCTCTGGTATTATGGGGGGCTCTGGTATTATGGAGGGGCTCTGGTATTATGGAGGGGCTCTGGTATTATGTGGTATTATGGAGGGCTCTGGTATTATGGAGGGGCTCTGGTATCATGGGGGGGGCTCTGGTATTATGGGGGGGCTCTGGTATTATGGAGGGGCTCTGGTATTATGGGGGGGCCTGGTATTATGGAGGGGCTCTGGTATTATGGAGGGGCTCTGGTATTATGGGGGGGCTCTGGTATTATGGAGGGGCTCTGGTATTATGGAGGGGCTCTGGTATTATGGAGGGGCTCTGGTATTAATGGGGGTCTCTGGTATTATGGGGGGGGGCTCTGGTATTATGGGGGGGCTCTGGTATTATGGGGGGGCTCTGGTATTATGGAGGGGCTCTGGTATTATGGAGGGGCTCTGGTATTATGGAGGGGCTCTGGTATTATGGGGGGGGGCTCTGGTATTATGGGGGGCTCTGGTATTATGGAGGGGTCCTGGTATTATGGAGGGGCTCTGGTATTATGGAGGGGCCCTGGTATTATACAGGGGCTCTGGTATTATGGGGGGGCTCTGGTATTATGGAGGGGGCTCTGGTATTATGGAGGGGCTCTGGTATTATGGAGGGGGCTCTGGTATTATGGGGGGGCTCTGGTATTATGGAGGGGGCTCTGGTATTATGGAGGGGCTCTGGTATTATGGGGGGGCTCTGGTATTATGGAGGGGTCCTGGTATTATGGAGGGGCTCTGGTATTATGGAGGGGCTCTGGTATTATGGGGGGGCTCTGGTATTATACAGGGGTTCTGGTATTATGGGGGGGCTCTGGTATTATGGAGGGGGCTCTGGTATTATGGAGGGGCTCTGGTATTATGGAGGGGCTCTGGTATTATGGAGGGGTCCTGGTATTATGGCGGGGGTCCTGGTATTATAGAGGGGCTCTGGTATTATGGAGGGGGTCTGATATTATGGAGGGGGCTCTGGTATTATATAGGGGCTCTGGTATTATGGAGGGGTCCTGGTATTATGGAGGGGCTCTGGTATTATGGAGGGGTCCTGGTATTATGGGGGGGCTCTGGTATTATGGGGGGGGGGGGCTCTGGTATTATGGAGGGGTCCTGGTATTATGGAGGGGCTCTGGTATTATGGCGGGGGGGCTCTGGTATTATGGAGGAGCTCTGGTATTATGGAGGGGCTCTGGTATTATGGAGGGGTCCTGGTATTATGGGGGGGCTCTGGTATTATGGGGGGGCTCTGGTATTATGGAGGGGCTCTGGTATTATGGAGGGGCTCTGGTATTATGGAGGGGTCCTGGTATTATGGGGGGGCTCTGGTATTATGGAGGGGCTCTGGTATTATGGAGGGGCTCTGGTATTATGGAGGGGCTCTGGTATTATGGAGGGGCTCTGGTATTATGGAGGGCTCTGGTATTATGGAGGGGCTCTGGTATTATGGAGGGGTCCTGGTATTATGGAGGGGCTCTGGTATTATGGAGGGGCTCTGGTATTATGGAGGGGCTCTGGTATTATGGAGGGGCTCTGGTATTATGGGGTGGCTCTGGTATTATGGAGGGGCCCTGGTATTATGGGGGGGCCTGGTATTATGGAGGGGCTCTGGTATTATGGAGGGGCTCTGGTATTATGGAGGGGCTCTGGTATTATGGAGGGCTCTGGTATTATGGAGGGGCTCTGGTATTATGGAGGGGTCCTGGTATTATGGAGGGGCTCTGGTATTATGGAGGGGCTCTGGTATTATGGAGGGGTCCTGGTATTATGGAGGGGCTCTGGTATTATGGGGGGGCTCTGGTATTATGGAGGGGCTCTGGTATTATGGAGGGGCTCTGGTATTATGGAGGGGCTCTGGTATTATGGAGGGGTCCTGGTATTATGGAGGGTCCTGGTATTATGGAGGGCTCTGGTATTATGGGGGGGCTCTGGTATTATGGAGGGGCTCTGGTATTATGGAGGGGTCCTGGTATTATGGAGGGGTCCTGGTATTATGGAGGGGCTCTGGTATTATGGAGGGGCTCTGGTATTATGGAGCTGTTATGGAGGGCTCTGGTATTATGGAGGGGCTCTGGTATTATGGGGGGGCTCTGGTATTATGGAGGGGTCCTGGTATTATGGAGGGGCCCTGGTATTATGGAGGGGCTCTGGTATTATGGAGGGGTCCTGGTATTATGGAGGGGTCCTGGTATTATGGAGGGGCTCTGGTATTATGGAGGGGTCCTGGTATTATGGGGGGGGGGCTCTGGTATTATGGGGGGGCTCTGGTATTATGGAGGGGCTCTGGTATTATGGAGGGGTCCTGGTATTATGGAGGGGCTCTGGTATTATGGAGGGGCTCTGGTATTATGGAGGGGCCCTGGTATTATGGAGGGGCTCTGGTATTATGGAGGGGCTCTGGTATTATGGAGGGGGCCCTGGTATTATGGGGGGGGTCCTGGTATTATGGAGGGGCTCTGGTATTATGGGGGGGCTCTGGTATTATGGAGGGGTCCTGGTATTATGGAGGGGCCCTGGTATTATGGAGGGGCTCTGGTATTATGGAGGGGTCCTGGTATTATGGAGGGGTCCTGGTATTATGGAGGGGCTCTGGTATTATGGAGGGGTCCTGGTATTATGGGGGGGGGGCTCTGGTATTATGGGGGGGCTCTGGTATTATGGAGGGGCTCTGGTATTATGGAGGGGTCCTGGTATTATGGAGGGGCTCTGGTATTATGGAGGGGTCCCTGGTATTATGGAGGGGCTCTGGTATTATGGAGGGGGCTCTGGTATTATGGGGGGGCTCTGGTATTATGGGGGGGCTCTGGTATTATGGGGGGGCTCTGGTATTATGGAGGGGCTCTGGTATTATGGAGGGGCCCTGGTATTATGGAGGGGTCCTGGTATTATGGAGGGGCTCTGGTATTATGGAGGGGCTCTGGTATTATGGAGGGGCTCTGGTATTATGGAGGGGTCCTGGTATTATGGAGGGGTCCTGGTATTATGGAGGGGTCCTGGTATTATGGGAGGGCTCTGGTATTATGGAGGGGCTCTGGTATTATGGAGGGGCTCTGGTATTATGGAGGGGCTCTGGTATTATGGAGGGGCTCTGGTATTATGGGGGGGCTCTGGTATTATGGAGGGGCCCTGGTATTATGGGGGGGCCTGGTATTATGGAGGGGCTCTGGTATTATGGAGGGGCTCTGGTATTATGGAGGGGCTCTGGTATTATGGAGGGCTCTGGTATTATGGAGGGGCTCTGGTATTATGGAGGGGTCCTGGTATTATGGAGGGGCTCTGGTATTATGGAGGGGCTCTGGTATTATGGAGGGGCTCTGGTATTATGGAGGGGCTCTGGTATTATGGAGAGGCTCTGGTATTATGGAGGGGTCCTGGTATTATGGAGGGGCTCTGGTATTATGGAGGGGCTCTGGTATTATGGAGGGGTCCTGGTATTATGGAGGGGCTCTGGTATTATGGGGGGCTCTGGTATTATGGAGGGGCTCTGGTATTATGGAGGGGTCCTGGTATTATGGAGGGGCTCTGGTATTATGGAGGGGCTCTGGTATTATGGAGGGGCTCTGGTATTATGGAGGGGCTCTGGTATTATGGGGGGGCTCTGGTATTATGGAGGGGCTCTGGTATTATGGGGGGGCTCTGGTATTATGGAGGGGCTCTGGTATTATGGAGGGGTCTTGGTATTATGGAGGGTTTCTGGTATTATGGAGGGGGGGGGCCCTGGTATTATGGAGGGGCCCTGGTATTATGGAGGGGCTCTGGTATTATGGAGGGGCTCTGGTATTATGGAGGGGCTCTGGTATTATGGAGGGGCTGTGGTATTATAGAGGGGCTCTGGTATTATGGGGGGGCTCTGGTATTATGGAGGGGCTCTGGTATTATGGAGGGGCTCTGGTATTATGGAGGGGCTCTGGTATTATGGGGGGGCTCTGGTATTATGGAGGGGCTCTGGTATTATGGAGGGGTCCTGGTATTATGGAGGGGCTCTGGTATTATGGGGGGGCTCTGGTATTATGGAGGGGTCCTGGTATTATGGGGGGGCTCTGGTATTATGGAGGGGCCCTGGTATTATGGAGAGGTCCTGGTATTATGGAGGGGCCCTGGTATTATGGAGGGGGGGGCCCTGGTATTATGGAGGGGCCCTGGTATTATGGAGGGGTCCTGGTATTATGGAGGGGCTCTGGTATTATGGGGGGGCTCTGGTATTATGGAGGGGTCCTGGTATTATGGAGGGCTCTGGTATTATGGGGGGCTCTGGTATTATGGAGGGGCTCTGGTATTATGGGGAGCTCTGGTATTATGGAGGGGGGGCCCTGGTATTATGGAGGGGCTCTGGTATTATGGAGGGGCTCTGGTATTATGGAGGGGCTCTGGTATTATGGAGGGGTCCTGGTATTATGGAGGGGCTCTGGTATTATGGGGGGGCTCTGGTATTATGGAGGGGTCCTGGTATTATGGAGGGCTCTGGTATTATGGGGGGCTCTGGTATTATGGAGGGGCTCTGGTATTATGGGGGGCTCTGGTATTATGGAGGGGCTCTGGTATTATGGAGGGGTCCTGGTATTATGGAGGGGTCCTGGTATTATGGAGGGGTCCTGGTATTATGGAGGGGCTCTGGTATTATGGAGGGGCTCTGGTATTATGGGGGGGCTCTGGTATTATGGAGGGACTCTGGTATTATGGAGGAGCTCTGGTATTATGGGGGGGCTCTGGTATTATGGGGGGCTCTGTTATTATGGGGGGCTCTGGTATTATGGAGGGGTCCTGGTATTATGGAGGGGGCTCTGGTATTATGGAGGGGCCCTGGTATTATGGAGGGATCCTGGTATTATGGGGGGCTCTGGTATTATGGAGGGGTCCTGGTATTATGGGGGGGCTCTGGTATTATGGAGGGGCTCTGGTATTATGGAGGGGCTCTGGTATTATGGAGGGGTCCTGGTATTATGGGGGGGCTCTGGTATTATGGAGGGGTCCTGGTATTATGGGGGGGCTCTGGTATTATGGGGGGGGTCCTGGTATTATGGGGGGGCTCTGGTATTATGGGGGGGCTCTGGTATTATGGAGGGGCTCTGGTATTATGGGGGGCTCTGTTATGGGGGGCTCTGGTATTATGGAGGGGCTCTGGTATTATGGAGGGGCTCTGGTATTATAGAGGGGCTCTGGTATTATGGAGGGGCTCTGGTATTATGGAGGGATCCTGGTATTATGGGGGGGCTCTGGTATTATGGAGGGGCTCTGGTATTATGGAGGGGCTCTGGTATTATGGGGGGGCTCTGGTATTATGGAGGGGCTCTGGTATTATGGAGGGGTCCTGGTATTATAGAGGGGCTCTGGTATTATGGAGGGGCTCTGGTATTATGGGGGGGCTCTGGTATTATGGGGGGGCCTGGTATTATGGAGGGGCTCTGGTATTATGGAGGGGCTCTGGTATTATGGAGGGGTCCTGGTATTATGGGGGGGGGGCTGGTATTATGGAGGGGTCCTGGTATTATGGGGGGGCTCTGGTATTATGGAGGGGCTCTGATATTATGGGGGGGCTCTGGTATTATAGAGGGGTCCTGGTATTATAGAGGGGTCCTGGTATTATAGAGGGGTCCTGGTATTATAGAGGGGTCCTGGTATTATGGAGGGGCTCTGGTATTATGGAGGGCTCTGGTATTATGGAGGGGGGGGGCTGGTATTATGGAGGGGCTCTGGTATTATGGGGGGGCTCTGGTATTATGGGGGGCTCTGGTATTATGGAGGGGTCCTGGTATTATGGAGGGGCTCTGGTATTATGGAGGGGCCCTGGTATTATACAGGGGCTCTGGTATTATGGGGGGGCTCTGGTATTATGGAGGGGGCTCTGGTATTATGGAGGGGCTCTGGTATTATGGAGGGGCTCTGGTATTATGGGGGGGCTCTGGTATTATGGAGGGGGCTCTGGTATTATGGAGGGGCTCTGGTATTATGGGGGGCTCTGGTATTATGGAGGGGTCCTGGTATTATGGAGGGGCTCTGGTATTATGGAGGGGCCCTGGTATTATGGGGGGGCTCTGGTATTATGGAGGGGCTCTGGTATTATGGAGGGGTTCTGGTATTATGGGGGGGCTCTGGTATTATGGAGGGGGCTCTGGTATTATGGAGGGGCTCTGGTATTATGGAGGGGCTCTGGTATTATGGAGGGGTCCTGGTATTATGGAGGGGTCCTGGTATTATAGAGGGGCTCTGGTATTATGGAGGGGCTCTGGTATTATGGAGGGGGCTCTGGTATTATATAGGGGCTCTGGTATTATGGAGGGGTCCTGGTATTATAGAGGGGCTCTGGTATTATGGAGGGGTCCTGGTATTATGGGGGGGCTCTGGTATTATGGGGGGGGGCTCTGGTATTATGGAGGGGTCCTGGTATTATGGAGGGGCTCTGGTATTATGGCGGGGGGGCTCTGGTATTATGGAGGAGCTCTGGTATTATGGAGGGGCTCTGGTATTATGGAGGGGTCCTGGTATTATGGGGGGGCTCTGGTATTATGGGGGGGCTCTGGTATTATGGAGGGGCTCTGGTATTATGGAGGGGCTCTGGTATTATGGAGGGGTCCTGGTATTATGGGGGGCTCTGGTATTATGGAGGGGCTCTGGTATTATGGAGGGGCTCTGGTATTATGGAGGGGCTCTGGTATTATGGAGGGCTCTGGTATTATGGAGGGGTCCTGGTATTATGGAGGGGTCCTGGTATTATGGAGGGGCTCTGGTATTATGGAGGGACTCTGGTATTATGGAGGGGTCCTGGTATTATGGAGGGGCTCTGGTATTATGGAGGGTCCTGGTATTATGGGGGGGCTCTGGTATTATGGGGGGGCTCTGGTATTATGGAGGGGCTCTGGTATTATGGAGGGGGCTCTGGTATTATGGGGGGGCTCTGGTATTATGGAGGGGTCCTGGTATTATGGAGGGGCTCTGGTATTATGGAGGGGCTCTGGTATTATAGAGGGGCTCTGGTATTATGGGGGGGCTCTGGTATTATGGAGGGGCTCTGGTATTATGGAGGGGCTCTGGTATTATGGAGGGCTCTGGTATTATGGAGGGGCTCTGGTATTATGGAGGGGTCCTGGTATTATGGAGGGGCTCTGGTATTATGGAGGGGCTCTGGTATTATGGAGGGGCTCTGGTATTATGGAGGGGCTCTGGTATTATGGGGTGGCTCTGGTATTATGGAGGGGCCCTGGTATTATGGGGGGGCCTGGTATTATGGAGGGGCTCTGGTATTATGGAGGGGCTCTGGTATTATGGAGGGGCTCTGGTATTATGGAGGGCTCTGGTATTATGGAGGGGCTCTGGTATTATGGAGGGGTCCTGGTATTATGGAGGGGCTCTGGTATTATGGAGGGGCTCTGGTATTATGGAGGGGTCCTGGTATTATGGAGGGGCTCTGGTATTATGGGGGGGCTCTGGTATTATGGAGGGGCTCTGGTATTATGGAGGGGCTCTGGTATTATGGAGGGGCTCTGGTATTATGGAGGGGTCCTGGTATTATGGAGGGCTCTGGTATTATGGGGGGGCTCTGGTATTATGGAGGGGCTCTGGTATTATGGAGGGGCTCTGGTATTATGCGGGGTCCTGGTATTATGGAGGGGTCTGGTATTATGCGGGGTCCTGGTATTATGGAGGGGCTCTGGTATTATGGAGGGGTCCTGGTATTATGGAGGGGCTCTGGTATTATGGAGGGGCTCTGGTATTATGGAGGGCTCTGGTATTATGGAGGGGCTCTGGTATTATGGGGGGGCTCTGGTATTATGGAGGGGTCCTGGTATTATGGAGGGGCCCTGGTATTATGGAGGGGCTCTGGTATTATGGAGGGGTCCTGGTATTATGGAGGGGTCCTGGTATTATGGAGGGGCTCTGGTATTATGGAGGGGTCCTGGTATTATGGGGGGGGGCTCTGGTATTATGGGGGGGCTCTGGTATTATGGAGGGGCTCTGGTATTATGGAGGGGTCCTGGTATTATGGAGGGGCTCTGGTATTATGGAGGGGCTCTGGTATTATGGAGGGGCCCTGGTATTATGGAGGGGCTCTGGTATTATGGAGGGGCTCTGGTATTATGGAGGGGGCCCTGGTATTATGGAGGGGGCCCTGGTATTATGGGGGGGGTCCTGGTATTATGGAGGGGCTCTGGTATTATGGGGGGGCTCTGGTATTATGGAGGGGTCCTGGTATTATGGAGGGGCCCTGGTATTATGGAGGGGCTCTGGTATTATGGAGGGGTCCTGGTATTATGGAGGGGTCCTGGTATTATGGAGGGGCTCTGGTATTATGGAGGGGTCCTGGTATTATGGGGGGGGGGGCTCTGGTATTATGGGGGGGCTCTGGTATTATGGAGGGGCTCTGGTATTATGGAGGGGTCCTGGTATTATGGAGGGGCTCTGGTATTATGGAGGGGCTCTGGTATTATGGAGGGCTCTGGTATTATGGAGGGGCTCTGGTATTATGGAGGGGCTCTGGTATTATGGGGGGGCTCTGGTATTATGGGGGGGCTCTGGTATTATGGGGGGGCTCTGGTATTATGGAGGGGCTCTGGTATTATGGAGGGGCCCTGGTATTATGGAGGGGTCCTGGTATTATGGAGGGGCTCTGGTATTATGGAGGGGCTCTGGTATTATGGAGGGGCTCTGGTATTATGGGGGGGCTCTGGTATTATGGAGGGGTCCTGGTATTATGGAGGGGTCCTGGTATTATGGAGGGGTCCTGGTATTATGGGAGGGCTCTGGTATTATGGAGGGGCTCTGGTATTATGGAGGGGCTCTGGTATTATGGAGGGGCTCTGGTATTATGGAGGGGCTCTGGTATTATGGGGGGGCTCTGGTATTATGGAGGGGCCCTGGTATTATGGGGGGGCCTGGTATTATGGAGGTGCTCTGGTATTATGGAGGGGCTCTGGTATTATGGAGGGGCTCTGGTATTATGGAGGGCTCTGGTATTATGGAGGGGCTCTGGTATTATGGAGGGGTCCTGGTATTATGGAGGGGCTCTGGTATTATGGAGGGGCTCTGGTATTATGGAGGGGCTCTGGTATTATGGAGGGGCTCTGGTATTATGGAGAGGCTCTGGTATTATGGAGGGGTCCTGGTATTATGGAGGGGCTCTGGTATTATGGAGGGGCTCTGGTATTATGGAGGGGTCCTGGTATTATGGAGGGGTCCTGGTATTATGGGGGGGCTCTGGTATTATGGAGGGGGCTCTGGTATTATGGGGGGGCTCTGGTATTATGGAGGGGGCTCTGGTATTATGGAGGGGCTCTGGTATTATGGGGGGCTGTGGTATTATGGAGGGGTCCTGGTATTATGGAGGGGCTCTGGTATTATGGAGGGGTCCTGGTATTATGGGGGGGGGGCTCTGGTATTATGGGGGGCTCTGGTATTATGGAGGGGCTCTGGTATTATGGAGGGGTCCTGGTATTATGGAGGGGCTCTGGTATTATGGAGGGGCTCTGGTATTATGGAGGGGTCCTGGTATTATGGGGGGGCTCTGGTATTATGGAGGGGTCCTGGTATTATGGAGGGGCTCTGGGGCTCTGTTATTATGGAGCGGTCCTGGTATTATGGAGGGGCCCTGGTATTATGGAGGGGCTCTGGTATTATGGAGGGGTCCTGGTATTATGGAGGGGTCCTGGTATTATGGAGGGGCTCTGGTATTATGGAGGGGTCCTGGTATTATGGGGGGGGGCTCTGGTATTATGGAGGGGCTCTGGTATTATGGAGGGGCTCTGGTATTATGGGGGGGCTCTGGTATTATGGAGGGGCTCTGGTATTATGGAGGGGCTCTGGTATTATGGGGGGGCTCTGGTATTATGGAGGGGCTCTGGTATTATGGAGGGGCTCTGGTATTATGGGGGGGCTCTGGTATTATGGGGGGGCTCTGGTATTATGGAGGGGCTCTGGTATTATGGAGGGCTCTGGTATTATGGAGGGCTCTGGTATTATGGAGGGGCTCTGGTATTATGGGGGGGCTCTGGTATTATAGAGGGGCTCTGGTATTATGGGGGGGCTCTGGTATTATGGAGGGCTCTGGTATTATGGAGGGGCTCTGGTATTATGGGAGGGCTCTGGTATTATAGAGGGGCTCTGGTATTATGGGGGGGCTCTGGTATTATGGAGGGGCTCTGGTATTATGGAGGGGTCCTGGTATTATGGGGGGGGGGCTCTGGTATTATGGGGGGGCTCTGGTATTATGGAGGGGCTCTGGTATTATGGAGGGGCTCTGATATTATGGAGGGGTCCTGGTATTATGGAGGGGCTCTGGTATTATGGAGGGGCTCTGGTATTATGGAGGGCTCTGGTATTATGGAGGGGCCCTGGTATTATGGAGGGGCTCTGGTATTATGGAGGGGTCCGGGTATTATGGAGAGGTCCTGGTATTATGGAGGGGGCTCTGGTATTATAGAGGGGCTCTGGTATTATGGGGGGGCTCTGGTATTATGGGGGGGCTCTGGTATTATGGAGGGGTCCTGGTATTATGGAGGGACTCTGGTATTATGGAGGGGCTCTGGTATTATGGAGGGGCTCTGGTATTATGGAGGGGCTCTGGTATTATGGGGGGGCTCTGGTATTATGGAGGGGCCCTGGTATTATGGGGGGGCCTGGTATTATGGAGGGGCTCTGGTATTATGGAGGGGCTCTGGTATTATGGAGGGCTCTGGTATTATGGAGGGGCTCTGGTATTATGGAGGGGTCCTGGTATTATGGAGGGGTCCTGGTATTATGGAGGGCCCTGGTATTATGGAGGGGTCCTGGTATTATGGAGGGGTCCTGGTATTATGGAGGGGCCCTGGTATTATGGAGGGGCTCTGGTATTATGGAGGGGCTCTGGTATTATGGAGGGGCTCTGGTATTATGGAGGGGCTCTGGTATTATGGAGGGGCTCTGGTATTATGGAGGGGTCCTGGTATTATGGAGGGGTCCTGGTATTATGGGGGGGCTCTGGTATTATGGAGGGCTCTGGTATTATGGAGGGGGCTCTGATATTATGGGGGGGCTCTGGTATTATGGAGGGGGCTCTGGTATTATGGAGGGGCTCTGGTATTATGGGGGGCTGTGGTATTATGGAGGGGTCCTGGTATTATGGAGGGGTCCTGGTATTATGGAGGGGTCCTGGTATTATGGAGGGGCTCTGGTATTATGGGGGGGCTTTGGTATTATGGAGGGGGGGGGGGCTCTGGTATTATGGAGGGGCTCTGGTATTATGGAGGGGGGGGGGCTCTGGTATTATGGAGGG
Organism: Hyla sarda; assembly: GCF_029499605.1. Lineage (NCBI taxonomy): Eukaryota > Metazoa > Chordata > Amphibia > Anura > Hylidae > Hyla > Hyla sarda. Next base: position 38,108 of record NW_026608818.1, on the reverse strand, counting down.
GCTCTGGTATTATGGAGGGGCTCTGGTATTATTGGGGGGCTCTGGTATTATGGAGGGGGCTCTGGTATTATGGGAGGGCTCTGGTATTATGGGGGCTCTGGTATTATGGAGGGGCTCTGGTATTATGGAGGGGCTCTGGTATTATGGAGGGCTCTGGTATTATGGGGGGGGCTCTGGTATTATGGAGGGCTCTGGTATTATGGAGGGGCTCTGGTATCATGGGGGGGGCTCTGGTATTATGGGGGGGCTCTGGTATTATGGAGGGGCTCTGGTATTATGGGGGGGCCTGGTATTATGGAGGGGCTCTGGTATTATGGAGGGGCTCTGGTATTATGGGGGGGGCTCTGGTATTATGGAGGGGCTCTGGTATTATGCTCTGGTATTATGGAGGGGCTCTGGTATTAATGGGGGTCTCTGGTATTATGGGGGGGGGGCTCTGGTATTATGGGGGGGCTCTGGTATTATGGGGGGGCTCTGGTATTATGGAGGGGGCTCTGGTATTATGGAGGGGCTCTGGTATTATGGAGGGCTCTGGTATTATGGGGGGGGCTCTGGTATTATGGGGGGGCTCTGGTATTATGGAGGGGTCCTGGTATTATGGAGGGGCTCTGGTATTATGGAGGGGCCCTGGTATTATACAGGGGCTCTGGTATTATGGGGGGGCTCTGGTATTATGGAGGGGGCTCTGGTATTATGGAGGGGCTCTGGTATTATGGAGGGGCTCTGGTATTATGGGGGGGGCTCTGGTATTATGGAGGGGGCTCTGGTATTATGGAGGGGCTCTGGTATTATGGGGGGCTCTGGTATTATGGAGGGGTCCTGGTATTATGGAGGGGCTCTGGTATTATGGAGGGGCTCTGGTATTATGGGGGGGCTCTGGTATTATACAGGGGTTTCTGGTATTATGGGGGGGCTCTGGTATTATGGAGGGGGCTCTGGTATTATGGAGGGGGCTCTGGTATTATGGAGGGGCTCTGGTATTATGGAGGGGTCCTGGTATTATGGCGGGGTCCTGGTATTATAGAGGGGCTCTGGTATTATGGAGGGGGGTCTGATATTATGGAGGGGGCTCTGGTATTATATAGGGGCTCTGGTATTATGGAGGGGTCCTGGTATTATGGAGGGGCTCTGGTATTATGGAGGGGGTCCTGGTATTATGGAGGGGCTCTGGTATTATGGCGGGGGGGCTCTGGTATTATGGAGGAGCTCTGGTATTATGGAGGGGCTCTGGTATTATGGAGGGGTCCTGGTATTATGGGGGGGCTCTGGTATTATGGGGGGGCTCTGGTATTATGGAGGGGCTCTGGTATTATGGAGGGGCTCTGGTATTATGGAGGGGTCCTGGTATTATGGGGGGGCTCTGGTATTATGGAGGGGCTCTGGTATTATGGAGGGGCTCTGGTATTATGGAGGGGCTCTGGTATTATGGAGGGGCTCTGGTATTATGGAGGGCTCTGGTATTATGGAGGGGCTCTGGTATTATGGAGGGGTCCTGGTATTATGGAGGGCTCTGGTATTATGGAGGGGCTCTGGTATTATGGAGGGGCTCTGGTATTATGGAGGGGCTCTGGTATTATGGGGTGGCTCTGGTATTATGGAGGGGCCCTGGTATTATGGGGGGGCCTGGTATTATGGAGGGGCTCTGGTATTATGGAGGGGCTCTGGTATTATGGAGGGGCTCTGGTATTATGGAGGGCTCTGGTATTATGGAGGGGCTCTGGTATTATGGAGGGGTCTGGTATTATGGAGGGGCTCTGGTATTATGGAGGGGCTCTGGTATTATGGAGGGGTCCTGGTATTATGGAGGGGCTCTGGTATTATGGGGGGGGCTCTGGTATTATGGAGGGGCTCTGGTATTATGGAGGGGCGGCTCTGGTATTATGGAGGGGCTCTGGTATTATGGAGGGGTCCTGGTATTATGGAGGGTCCTGGTATTATGGAGGGCTCTGGTATTATGGGGGGGCTCTGGTATTATGGAGGGGCTCTGGTATTATGGAGGGGTCCTGGTATTATGGAGGGGTCCTGGTATTATGGAGGGGCTCTGGTATTATGGAGGGGCTCTGGTATTATGGAGGGCTCTGGTATTATGGAGGGGCTCTGGTATTATGGGGGGGCTCTGGTATTATGGAGGGGTCCTGGTATTATGGAGGGGCCCTGGTATTATGGAGGGGCTCTGGTATTATGGAGGGGTCCTGGTATTATGGAGGGGTCCTGGTATTATGGAGGGGCTCTGGTATTATGGAGGGGTCCTGGTATTATGGGGGGGGGGCTCTGGTATTATGGGGGGGCTCTGGTATTATGGAGGGGCTCTGGTATTATGGAGGGGTCCTGGTATTATGGAGGGGCTCTGGTATTATGGAGGGGCTCTGGTATTATGGAGGGGCCCTGGTATTATGGAGGGGCTCTGGTATTATGGAGGGGCTCTGGTATTATGGAGGGGGCCCTGGTATTATGGGGGGGTCCTGGTATTATGGAGGGGCTCTGGTATTATGGGGGGGCTCTGGTATTATGGAGGGGTCCTGGTATTATGGAGGGGCCCTGGTATTATGGAGGGGCTCTGGTATTATGGAGGGGTCCTGGTATTATGGAGGGGTCCTGGTATTATGGAGGGGTCCTGGTATTATGGGGGGGGGGCTCTGGTATTATGGGGGGGCTCTGGTATTATGGAGGGGCTCTGGTATTATGGAGGGGTCCTGGTATTATGGAGGGGCTCTGGTATTATGGAGGGGTCCTGGTATTATGGAGGGGCTCTGGTATTATGGAGGGGCTCTGGTATTATGGAGGGGCTCTGGTATTATGGGGGGGCTCTGGTATTATGGGGGGGCTCTGGTATTATGGGGGGGCTCTGGTATTATGGAGGGGCTCTGGTATTATGGAGGGGCCCTGGTATTATGGAGGGGTCCTGGTATTATGGAGGGGCTCTGGTATTATGGAGGGGCTCTGGTATTATGGAGGGGCTCTGGTATTATGGGGGGGCTCTGGTATTATGGAGGGGTCCTGGTATTATGGAGGGGTCCTGGTATTATGGAGGGGTCCTGGTATTATGGGAGGGCTCTGGTATTATGGAGGGGCTCTGGTATTATGGAGGGGCTCTGGTATTATGGAGGGGCTCTGGTATTATGGAGGGGCTCTGGTATTATGGGGGGGCTCTGGTATTATGGAGGGGCCCTGGTATTATGGGGGGGCCTGGTATTATGGAGGGGCTCTGGTATTATGGAGGGGCTCTGGTATTATGGAGGGGCTCTGGTATTATGGAGGGCTCTGGTATTATGGAGGGGCTCTGGTATTATGGAGGGGTCCTGGTATTATGGAGGGGCTCTGGTATTATGGAGGGGCTCTGGTATTATGGAGGGGCTCTGGTATTATGGAGGGGCTCTGGTATTATGGAGAGGCTCTGGTATTATGGAGGGGTCCTGGTATTATGGAGGGGCTCTGGTATTATGGAGGGGCTCTGGTATTATGGAGGGGTCCTGGTATTATGGAGGGGTCCTGGTATTATGGGGGGGCTCTGGTATTATGGAGGGGGCTCTGGTATTATGGGGGGGCTCTGGTATTATGGAGGGGGCTCTGGTATTATGGAGGGGCTCTGGTATTATGGGGGGCTGTGGTATTATGGAGGGGTCCTGGTATTATGGAGGGGCTCTGGTATTATGGAGGGGTCCTGGTATTATGGGGGGGGGCTCTGGTATTATGGGGGGGCTCTGGTATTATGGAGGGGCTCTGGTATTATGGAGGGGTCCTGGTATTATGGAGGGGCTCTGGTATTATGGAGGGGCCCTGGTATTATGGGGGGGCTCTGTTATTATGGAGCGGTCCTGGTATTATGGAGGGGCCCTGGTATTATGGAGGGGCTCTGGTATTATGGAGGGGTCCTGGTATTATGGAGGGGTCCTGGTATTATGGAGGGGTCCTGGTATTATGGAGGGGCTCTGGTATTATGGGGGGGGGGCTCTGGTATTATGGAGGGGCTCTGGTATTATGGAGGGGCTCTGGTATTATGGGGGGGCTCTGGTATTATGGAGGGGCTCTGGTATTATGGAGGGGCTCTGGTATTATGGGGGGGCTCTGGTATTATGGAGGGGCTCTGGTATTATGGAGGGGCTCTGGTATTATGGGGGGGCTCTGGTATTATGGGGGGGCTCTGGTATTATGGAGGGGCTCTGGTATTATGGAGGGCTCTGGTATTATGGAGGGCTCTGGTATTATGGAGGGGCTCTGGTATTATGGGGGGGCTCTGGTATTATAGAGGGGCTCTGGTATTATGGGGGGGCTCTGGTATTATGGAGGGCTCTGGTATTATGGAGGGGCTCTGGTATTATGGGAGGGCTCTGGTATTATAGAGGGGCTCTGGTATTATGGGGGGGCTCTGGTATTATGGAGGGGCTCTGGTATTATGGAGGGGTCCTGGTATTATGGGGGGGGGCTCTGGTATTATGGGGGGGCTCTGGTATTATGGAGGGGCTCTGGTATTATGGAGGGGTCCTGGTATTATGGAGGGGCTCTGATATTATGGAGGGGTCCTGGTATTATGGAGGGGCTCTGGTATTATGGAGGGGCTCTGGTATTATGGAGGGCTCTGGTATTATGGAGGGGCCCTGGTATTATGGAGGGGCTCTGGTATTATGGAGGGGTCCGGGTATTATGGAGAGGTCCTGGTATTATGGAGGGGGCTCTGGTATTATAGAGGGGCTCTGGTATTATGGGGGGGCTCTGGTATTATGGGGGGGGCTCTGGTATTATGGAGGGGTCCTGGTATTATGGAGGGACTCTGGTATTATGGAGGGGCTCTGGTATTATGGAGGGGCTCTGGTATTATGGAGGGGCTCTGGTATTATGGGGGGGCTCTGGTATTATGGAGGGGCCCTGGTATTATGGGGGGGCCTGGTATTATGGAGGGGCTCTGGTATTATGGAGGGGCTCTGGTATTATGGAGGGGCTCTGGTATTATGGAGGGGCTCTGGTATTATGGGGGGGCTCTGGTATTATGGAGGGGGCCCTGGTATTATGGGGGGGCCTGGTATTATGGAGGGGCTCTGGTATTATGGAGGGGCTCTGGTATTATGGAGGGCTCTGGTATTATGGAGGGGCTCTGGTATTATGGAGGGGTCCTGGTATTATGGAGGGGCTCTGGTATTATGGAGGGGCTCTGGTATTATGGAGGGGCTCTGGTATTATGGAGGGGTCCTGGTATTATGGAGGGGTCCTGGTATTATGGGGGGGCTCTGGTATTATGGAGGGCTCTGGTATTATGGAGGGGGCTCTGATATTATGGGGGGGGCTCTGGTATTATGGAGGGGGCTCTGGTATTATGGAGGGGCTCTGGTATTATGGAGGGGCTCTGGTATTATGGAGGGGTCCTGGTATTATGGAGGGGTCCTGGTATTATGGGGGGGCTCTGGTATTATGGAGGGCTCTGGTATTATGGAGGGGGCTCTGATATTATGGGGGGGCTCTGGTATTATGGAGGGGGCTCTGGTATTATGGAGGGGCTCTGGTATTATGGGGGGCTGTGGTATTATGGAGGGGTCCTGGTATTATGGAGGGGTCCTGGTATTATGGAGGGGTCCTGGTATTATGGAGGGGTCCTGGTATTATGGAGGGGCCCTGGTATTATAGAGGGCTCTGGTATTATGGAGGGGTCCTGGTATTATGGAGGGGCTCTGGTATTATGGGGGGGCTTTGGTATTATGGAGGGGGGGGGGCTCTGGTATTATGGAGGGGCTCTGGTATTATGGAGGGGGGGGGCTCTGGTATTATGGAGGGGCTCTGGTATTATGGAGGGGCTCTGGTATTATGGAGGGGCTCTGGTATTATGGAGGGGCTCTGGTATTATTGGGGGGCTCTGGTATTATGGAGGGGGCTCTGGTATTATGGGAGGGCTCTGGTATTATGGGGGGCTCTGGTATTATGGAGGGGCTCTGGTATTATGGAGGGGCTCTGGTATTATGGAGGGCTCTGGTATTATGGGGGGGGCTCTGGTATTATGGAGGGCTCTGGTATTATGGAGGGGCTCTGGTATCATGGGGGGGGCTCTGGTATTATGGGGGGCTCTGGTATTATGGAGGGGCTCTGGTATTATGGGGGGGCCTGGTATTATGGAGGGGCTCTGGTATTATGGGGGGGCTCTGGTATTATGGAGGGGCTCTGGTATTATGGAGGGGCTCTGGTATTATGGAGGGGCTCTGGTATTAATGGGGGGGCTCTGGTATTATGGGGGGGGCTCTGGTATTATGGGGGGGCTCTGGTATTATGGAGGGGCTCTGGTATTATGGGGGGGCTCTGGTATTATGGAGGGGCTCTGGTATTATGGAGGGGGCTCTGGTATTATGGAGGGGCTCTGGTATTATGGGGGGGGGGCTCTGGTATTATGGGGGGGCTGTGGTATTAGGGAGGGGTCCTGGTATTATGGGGGGGGCCTGGTATTATGGAGGGGCTCTGGTATTATGGGGGGGGCCTGGTATTATGGAGGGGCTCTGGTATTATGGAGGGGCTCTGGTATTATGGGGGGGCTCCGGTATTATGGAGGGGCTCTGGTATTATGGAGGGGCTCTGGTATTATGGAGGGGCTCTGGTATTAATGGGGGGGCTCTGATATTATGGAGGGGCTCTGGTATTATGGAGGGGCTCTGGTATTATGGGGGGGCTCTGGTATTATGGAGGGGGCTCTGGTATCATGGGGGGGGCTCTGGTATTATGGGGGGGCTCTGGTATTATGGAGGGGCTCTGGTATTATGGAGGGGTCCTGGTATTATGGAGGGGCTCTGGTACTATGGAGCGGCTCTGGTATTATGGAGGGGCTCTGGTATTATGGAGGGGCTCTGGTATTATGGGGGGGCTCTGGTATTATGGAGGGGCTCTGGTATTATGGAGGGGCTCTGGTATTATGGAGGGGCTCTGGTATTAATGGGGGGGCTCTGGTATTATGGAGGGGCTCTGGTATTATGGGGGGGGGGCTCTGGTATTATGGGGGGGCTCTGGTATTATGGAGGGGCTCTGGTATTATGGGGAGGCTCTGGTATTATGGAGGGGCTCTGGTATTATGGAGGGGCTCTGGTATTATGGGGGGGGGGGCTCTGGTATTATGGGGGGGCTGTGGTATTAGGGAGGGGTCCTGGTATTATGGAGGGGTCCTGGTATTATGGAGGGGCTCTGGTATTATGGAGGGGCTCTGGTATTATGGAGGGGGTCCTGGTATTATGGAGGGGCTCTGGTATTATGGAGGGGGCTCTGGTATTATGGAGGGGCTCTGGTATTATAGAGGGGTCTGGTATTATTGAGGGGTCCTGGTATTATGGGGGGGCTCTGGTATTATGGAGGGGCTCTGGTATTAATGGGGGGGCTCTGGTATTATAGAGGGGCTCTGGTATTATGGAGGGGCTCTGGTATTATGGGGGGGGCTCTGGTATTATGGAGGGACTCTGGTATTATGGAGGGGCTCTGGTATTATGGGGGGGGCTCTGGTATTATGGAGGGGCTCTGGTATTATGGGGGGGCTCTGGTATTATGGGGGGGCTCTGGTATTATGGAGGGGGGGCCCTGGTATTATGGAGGGGGGGGGGCTCTGGTATTATGGAGGGGTTCTGGTATTATGGAGGGGGCCCTGGTATTATGGGGGGGGTCCTGGTATTATGGGGGGCTCTGGTATTATGGGGGGGGCTCTGGTATTATGGAGGGGCTCTGGTATTATGGGGGGGCTCTGGTATTATGGGGGGGCTCTGGTATTATGGAGGGGCTCTGGTATTATGGGGGGGCCTGGTATTATGGAGGGGCTCTGGTATTATGGAGGGGTCCTGGTATTATGGAGGGGCTCTGGTATTATGGAGGGGCTCTGGTATTATGGAGGGGGGCCCTGGTATTATGGAGGGGTCCTGGTATTATGGGGGGGCTCTGGTATTATGGGGGGGGGGCTCTGGTATTATGGGGGGGGGGCTCTGGTATTATGGTGGGGCTCTGGTATTATGGAGGGGCTCTGGTATTATGGGGGGGCTCTGGTATTATGGGGGGGCTCTGGTATTATGGGGGGGCCTGGTATTATGGAGGGGCTCTGGTATTATGGGGGGGCTCTGGTATTATGGGGGGGCTCTGGTATTATGGGGGGGCCTGGTATTATGGAGGGGTCCTGGTATTATGGAGGGGCTCTGGTATTATGGAGGGGGCTCTGGTATTATGGAGGGGCTCTGGTATTATGGGGGGGCTCTGGTATTATGGGGGGGCCTGGTATTATGGAGGGGCTCTGGTATTATGGAGGGGCTCTGGTATTATGGAGGGGGCTCTGGTATTATGGAGGGGCTCTGGTATTATGGAGGGGCTCTGGTATTATGGAGGGGCTCTGGTATTATGGGGGGGCTCTGGTATTATGGAGGGGTCCTGGTATTATGGAGGGGCTCTGGTATTATGGAGGGGCTCTGGTATTTTGGAGGGGACTCTGGTATTATGGAGGGGCTCTGGTATTATGGGGGGGCTCTGGTATTATGGGGGGCTCTGGTATTATGGGGGGGCTCTGGTATTATGGGGGGGCTCTGGTATTATGGAGGGGGGGGCTCTGGTATTTTGGGGGGGCTCTGGTATTATGGAGGGGTCCTGGTATTATGGGGGGCTCTGGTATTATGGAGGGGCCCTGGTATTATGGAGGGGTCCTGGTATTATGGAGGGGTCCTGGTATTATGGAGGGGGCTCTGGTATTATGGAGGGGCTCTGGTATTATGGGGGGGCTCTGGTATTATGGGGGGGCTCTGGTATTATGGAGGGGCTCTGGTATTATGGAGGGGTCCTGGTATTATGGAGGAGCTCTGGTATTATGGAGGGGTCCTGGTATTATGGAGGGGTCCTGGTATTATGGAGGGGCTCTGGTATTATGGAGGGGGCCTGGTATTATGGAGGGGCTCTGGTAATATGGAGGGGCTCTGGTATTATGGAGGGGCTCTGGTATTATGGAGGGGCTCTGGTATTATGGAGGGGTCCTGGTATTATGGAGGGGGCCCTGGTATTATGGGGGGCTCTGGTATTATGGAGGGGGCTCTGGTATTATGGAGGGCTCTGGTATTATGGGGGGGGGGCTCTGGTATTATGGGGGGGCCTGGTATTATGGAGGGGCTCTGGTATTATGGGGAAGGGGCTCTGGTATTATGGAGGGGCCCTGGTATTATGGGGGGCTCTGGTATTATGGAGGGGCTCTGGTATTATGGAGGGCTCTGGTATTATGGGGGGGGGCTCTGGTATTATGGGGGGGGCCTGGTATTATGGAGGGGCTCTGGTATTATGGGGGGGCTCTGGTATTATGGAGGGGCCCTGGTATTATAGAGGGCTCTGGTATTATGGAGGGGATCCTGGTATTATGGAGGGGGCTCTGGTATTATGGGGGGGCTCTGGTATTATGGAGGGGTCCTGGTATTATGGAGGGGCCCTGGTATTATGGGGGGGCTCTGGTATTATGGAGGGGCTCTGGTATTATGGAGGGGCTCTGGTATTATGGAGGGGCTCTGGCATTATGGAGGGGCTCTGGTATTATGGAGGGGCTCTGGTATTATGGAGGGGCTCTGGTATTATGGGGGGGGCCTGGTATTATGGAGGGGCTCTGGTATTATGGAGGGGCTCTGGTATTATGGAGGGGCTCTGGTATTATGGAGGGCTCTGGTATTATGGGGGGGGGCTCTGGTATTATGGGGGGGGCCTGGTATTATGGAGGGGCTCTGGTATTATGGGGGGCTCTGGTATTATGGAGGGGCCCTGGTATTATAGAGGGCTCTGGTATTATGGAGGGATCCTGGTATTATGGAGGGGCCTCTGGTATTATGGGGGGGGCTCTGGTATTATGGAGGGGGCTCTGGTATTATGGAGGGGCCCTGGTATTATGGGGGGGGCTCTGGTATTATGGAGGGGCTCTGGTATTATGGAGGGGCTCTGGTATTATGGAGGGGCTCTGGTATTATGGAGGGCTCTGGTATTATGGAGGGGTCCTGGTATTATGGAGGGGTCCTGGTATTATGGAGGGGCTCTGGTATTATGGAGGGGCTCTGGTATTATGGGGGGGCTCTGGTATTATGGAGGGGCTCTGGTATTATGGGGGGGGGGCTCTGGTATTATGGGGGGGGCTCTGGTATTATGGAGGGGCTCTGGTATTATGGAGGGGCTCTGGTATTATGGGGGGGCTCTGGTATTATGGAGGGGCTCTGGTATTATGGAGGGGTCCTGGTATTATGGAGGGAGGCTCTGGTATTATGGAGGGGTCCTGGTATTATGGAGGGGGCTCTGGTATTATGGGGGGGCCTGGTATTATGGAGGGGCTCTGGTATTATGGAGGGGCTCTGGTATTATGTAGGGGCTCTGGTATTATGGAGGGGCTCTGGTATTATGGGGGGGCTCTGGTATTATGGAGGGGCTCTGGTATTATGGAGGGGCTCTGGTATTATGGAGGGGTCCTGGTATTATGGAGGGGGCTCTGGTATTATGGAGGGGCTCTGGTATTAATGGGGGGGCTCTGGTATTATGAGGGGGCTCTGGTATTATGTGGGGGCTCTGGTATTATGGGGGGGGGCTCTGGTATTATGGGGGGGCTCTGGTGTTATGGGGGGGCTCTGGTATTATGGGGGGGCTCTGGTATTATGGAGGGGCTCTGGTATTATGGGGGGGCTCTGGTATTATGGAGGGGCTCTGGTATTATGGAGGGGCTCTGGTATTATGGGGGGGCTCTGGTATTATGGAGGGGTCCTGGTGTTATGGAGGGGCTCTGGTATTATGGGGGGGGCTCTGGTATTATGGAGGGGTCCTGGTATTATGGAGGGGCTCTGGTATTATGAGGGGGGGGCTCTGGTATTATGGGGGGGCTCTGGTATTATGGAGGGGCTCTGGTATTATGAGGGGGGGGCTCTGGTATTATGGGGGGGCTCTGGTATTATGGGGGGGCTCTGGTATTATGGGGGGGCTCTGGTATTATGGGGGGGGGGCTCTGGTATTATGGAGGGGCCCTGGTATTATGGGGGGGTCCTGGTATTATGGGGGGGCTCTGGTATTATGGAGGGGTCCTGGTATTATGGGGGGGCTCTGGTATTATGGGGGGGGGCTCTGGTATTATGGGGGGGCTCTGGTATTATGGAGGGGCTCTGGTGTTATGGGGGGGCTCTGGTATTATGGAGGGGCTCTGGTATTATGGAGGGGCTCTGGTATTATGGGGGGGCCTGGTATTATGGAAGGGCTCTGGTATTATGGAGGGGTCCTGGTATTATGGAGGGGCTCTGGTATTATGGAGGGGGCTCTGGTATTATGGAGGGGCTCTGGTATTTTGGAGGGGCTCTGGTATTATGGAGGGGCTCTGGTATTATGGGGGGGTGCTCTGGTATATGGAGGGGCTCTGGTATTATATGGGGGCTCTGGTATTATGGGGGGGCTCTGGTATTATGGAGGGGCTCTGGTATTATGGAGGGTCTCTGGTATTATGGAGGGGGGGGGCTCTGGTATTATGGAGGGGCTCTGGTATTATGGAGGGGTCCTGGTATTATGGAGGGGGCTCTGGTATTATGGAGGGGGGGGCTCTGGTATTATGGAGGGGGGCTCTGGTATTATGGAGGGGCTCTGGTATTATGGGGGGGCTCTGGTATTATGGAGGGGCTCTGGTATTATGAGGGGGGGGCTCTGTTATTATGGGGGGGCTCTGGTATTATGGGGGGGTCCTGGTATTATGGAGGGGCCCTGGTATTATGGGGGGGCTCTGGTATTATGGAGGGGCTCTGGTATTATGGAAGGGGCTCTGGTATTATGGAGGGGCTCTGGTATTATGGAGGGCTCTGGTATTATGGAGGGGTCCTGGTATTATGGAGGGGCTCTGGTATTATGGAGGGGCTCTGGTATTATGAGGGGTCCTGGTATTATGGAGGGGCTCTGGTATTATGGAGGGGTCCTGGTATTATGGAGGGGGCTCTGGTATTATGGGGGGGCCTGGTATTATGGAGGGGCTCTGGTATTATGGAGGGGCTCTGGTATTATGGAGGGGCTCTGGTATTATGGGGGGGCCTGGTATTATGGAGGGGCTCTGGTATTATGGAGGGGCTCTGGTATTATGGAGGGGGCTCTGGTATTATGGAGGGGTCCTGGTATTATGGAGGGGGCTCTGGTATTATGGAGGGGCTCTGGTATTAATGGGGGGCTCTGGTATTATGAGGGGGCTCTGGTATTATGTGGGGGCTCTGGTATTATGGGGGGGGCTCTGGTATTATGGGGGGGCTCTGGTGTTATGGGGGGGCTCTGGTATTATGGAGGGGCTCTGGTATTATGGGGGGGCTCTGGTATTATGGAGGGTTTCTGGTATTATGGAGGGGCTCTGGTATTATGGAGGGGGGGGGCTTTGGTATTATGGAGGGGGGCTCTGGTATTATGGAGGGGCTCTGGTATTATGGGGGGGCTCTGGTATTATGGAGGGGCTCTGGTATTATGAGGGGGGGGGGGGCTCTGTTATTATGGGTGGGCTCTGGTATTATGGGGGGGTCCTGGTATTATGGAGGGGCCCCTGGTATTATGGGGGGGGCTCTGGTATTATGGAGGGGCTCTGGTATTATGGAGGGGCTCTGGTATTATGGAGGGGGCTCTGGTATTATGGAGGGGCTCTGGTATTATGGAGGGGTCCTGGTATTATGGAGGGGCTCTGGTATTATGGAGGGGTCCTGGTATTATGGAGGGGCTCTGGTATTATGGGGGGGCCTGGTATTATGGAGGGGCTCTGGTATTATGGAGGGGCTCTGGTATTATGGAGGGGCTCTGGTATTATGGGGGGGCCTGGTATTATGGAGGGGCTCTGGTATTATGGAGGGGCTCTGGTATTATGGAGGGGGCTCTGGTATTATGGAGGGGCTCTGGTATTAATGGGGGGGCTCTGGTATTATGAGGGGGCTCTGGTATTATGTGGGGGCTCTGGTATTATGGGGGGGGGCTCTGGTATTATGGGGGGGCTCTGGTGTTATGGGGGGGCTCTGGTATTATGGAGGGGCTCTGGTATTATGGGGGGGCTCTGGTATTATGGAGGGGCTCTGGTATTATGGAGGGGCTCTGGTATTATGGGGGGGCTCTGGTATTATGGAGGGGTCCTGGTGTTATGGAGGGGCTCTGGTATTATGGGGGGGGGCTCTGGTATTATGGAGGGGTCCTGGTATTATGGAGGGGCTCTGGTATTATGAGGGGGGGGGGCTCTGGTATTATGGGGGGGCTCTGGTATTATGGAGGGGCTCTGGTATTATGAGGGGGGGGGCTCTGGTATTATGGGGGGGCTCTGGTATTATGGGGGGGCTCTGGTATTATGGGGGGCTCTGGTATTATGGGGGGGCTCTGGTATTATGGGGGGGCTCTGGTATTATGGGGGGGGGCTCTGGTATTATGGAGGGGCCCTGGTATTATGGGGGGGTCCTGGTATTATGGGGGGGCTCTGGTATTATGGAGGGGTCCTGGTATTATGGGGGGGCTCTGGTATTATGGGGGGGGCTCTGGTATTATGGGGGGGCTCTGGTATTATGGAGGGGCTCTGGTGTTATGGGGGGGCTCTGGTATTATGGAGGGGCTCTGGTATTATGGAGGGGCTCTGGTATTATGGGGGGGCCTGGTATTATGGAAGGGCTCTGGTATTATGGAGGGGTCCTGGTATTATGGAGGGGCTCTGGTATTATGGAGGGGCTCTGGTATTTTGGAGGGGCTCTGGTATTATGGAGGGGCTCTGGTATTATGGGGGGGGGGCTCTGGTATTATGGAGGGGCTCTGGTATTATATGGGGGCTCTGGTATTATGGGGGGGGCTCTGGTATTATGGAGGGGCTCTGGTATTATGGAGGGTCTCTGGTATTATGGAGGGGGGGCTCTGGTATTATGGAGGGGCTCTGGTATTATGGAGGGGTCCTGGTATTATGGAGGGGGCTCTGGTATTATGGAGGGGGGGGGGCTCTGGTATTATGGAGGGGGGCTCTGGTATTATGGAGGGGCTCTGGTATTATGGGGGGGCTCTGGTATTATGGAGGGGCTCTGGTATTATGAGGGGGGGGGGCTCTGTTATTATGGGGGGGCTCTGGTATTATGGGGGGGCTCTGGTATTATGGGGGGGCTCTGGTATTATGGGGGGGGCTCTGGTATTATGGAGGGGCTCTGGTATTATGGAGGGGCTCTGGTATCATGGGGGGGGCTCTGGTATTATGGGGGGGCTCTGGTATTATGGAGGGGCTCTGGTATTATGGGGGGGCTCTGGTATTATTGGGGGGGGCTCTGGTATTATGGAGGGGTTCCTGGTATTATGGGGGGGCTCTGGTATTATGGAGGGGCTCTGGTATTATTAGAGGGGGGCTCTGGTATTATGGGGGGGGGCTCTGGTATTATGGAGGGGCTCTGGTATTATGGAGGGGCTCTGGTATTATGGAGGGGCTCTGGTATTATGGGGGGCTCTGGTATTATGGGGGGGCTTTGGTATTATGGAGGGGCTCTGGTGTTATGGGGGGCTCTGGTATTATGGGGGGGGCTCTGGTATTATGGGGGGGGCTCTGGTATTATGGAGGGGCTCTGGTATTATGGGGGGGCTCTGGTATTATGGAGGGGCTCTGGTATTATGGGGGGCTCTGGTATTATGGGGGGGCTTTGGTATTATGGAGGGGCTCTGGTATTATGGGGGGGCTCTGGTATTATGGGGGGGGGCTCTGGTATTATGGGGGGGCTTTGGTATTATGGAGGGCTCTGGTATTATGGAGGGGCTCTGGTATTATGGAGGGGCTCTGGTATTATGGAGGGGCTCTGGTATTATGGGGGGCTCTGGTATTATGGGGGGGCTTTGGTATTATGGAGGGGGGGGGCTCTGGTATTATGGGGGGGGCTCTGGTATTATGGAGGGGCTCTGGTATTATGGAGGGGCTTTGGTATTATGGAGGGGCTCTGGTATTATGGGGGGGCTCTGGTATTATGGGGGGGCTCTGGTATTATGGGGGGGCTTTGGTATTATGGAGGGCTCTGGTATTATGGAGGGGGGCTCTGGTATTATGGAGGGGCTCTGGTATTATGGAGGGGCTTTGGTATTATGGAGGGGCTCTGGTATTATGGGGGGCTCTGGTATTATGGGGGGGCTCTGGTATTATGGGGGGCTCTGGTATTATGGAGGGGCTCTGGCATTATGGAGGGGCTCTGGTATTATGGGGGGGGGGCTCTGGTATTATGGGGGGGCTCTGGTATTATGGAGGGGCTCTGGTATTATGGGGGGGCTCTGGTATTATGGAGGGGCTCTGGTATTATGGGGGGGGGCTCTGGTATTATGGGGGGGGGCTCTGGTATTATGGGGGGGCTGTGGTATTAGGGAGGGGTCCTGGTATTATGGAGGGGCTCTGGTATTATGGAGGGGCTCTGGTATTATGGAGGGGTCCTGGTATTATGGAGGGGCTGTGGTATTATTGAGGGGTCCTGGTATTATGGGGGGGGGCTCTGGTATTATGGAGGGGCTCTGGTATTAATGGGGGGGCTCTGGTATTATAGAGGGGCTCTGGTATTATGGAGGGGCTCTGGTATTATGGGGGGGGCTCTGGTATTATGGAGGGACTCTGGTATTATGGAGGGGCTCTGGTATTATGGGGGGGCTCTGGTATTATGGAGGGGCTCTGGTATTATGGGGGGGGCTCTGGTATTATGGGGGGGCTCTGGTATTATGGAGGGGGGGCCCTGGTATTATGGAGGGGGGGGGGCTCTGGTATTATGGAGGGGTTCTGGTATTATGGAGGGGCCCTGGTATTATGGGGGGGTCCTGGTATTATGGGGGGGCTCTGGTATTATGGGGGGGGCTCTGGTATTATGGAGGGGCTCTGGTATTATGGGGGGGCTCTGGTATTATGGGGGGGCTCTGGTATTATGGAGGGGCTCTGGTATTATGGGGGGGCCTGGTATTATGGAGGGGCTCTGGTATTATGGAGGGGTCCTGGTATTATGGAGGGGCTCTGGTATTATGGAGGGGCTCTGGTATTATGGGGGGGCCCTGGTATTATGGAGGGGTCCTGGTATTATGGGGGGGCTCTGATATTATGGGGGGGGGGGGCTCTGGTATTATGGGGGGGGGGGCTCTGGTATTATGGTGGGGCTCTGGTATTATGGAGGGGCTCTGGTATTATGGGGGGGCTCTGGTATTATGGGGGGGCTCTGGTATTATGGGGGGGCCTGGTATTATGGAGGGGCTCTGGTATTATGGGGGGGCTCTGGTATTATGGGGGGGCTCTGGTATTATGGGGGGGCCTGGTATTATGGAGGGGTCCTGGTATTATGGAGGGGCTCTGGTATTATGGGGGGGCTCTGGTATTATGGGGGGGCCTGGTATTATGGAGGGGCTCTGGTATTATGGAGGGGTCCTGGTATTATGGAGGGGCTCTGGTATTATGGAGGGGCTCTGGTATTATGGGGGGGCTCTGGTATTATGGAGGGGCTCTGGTATTATGGAGGGGCTCTGGTATTATGGAGGGGCTCTGGTATTATGGAGGGGCTCTGGTATTATGGGGGGGCTCTGGTATTATGGAGGGGTCCTGGTATTATGGAGGGGCTCTGGTATTATGGAGGGGCTCTGGTATTTTGGAGGGACTCTGGTATTATGGAGGGGCTCTGGTATTATGGGGGGGCTCTGGTATTATGGGGGGCTCTGGTATTATGGGGGGCTCTGGTATTATGGGGGGGCTCTGGTATTATGGAGGGGGGGGGCACTTGTATTTTGGGGGGGCTCTGGTATTATGGAGGGGTCCTGGTATTATGGGGGGGCTCTGGTATTATGGAGGGGCCCTGGTATTATGGAGGGGTCCTGGTATTATGGAGGGGTCCTGGTATTATGGAGGGGCTCTGGTATTATGGAGGGGCTCTGGTATTATGGGGGGGCTCTGGTACTATGGGGGGGCTCTGGTATTATGGAGGGGCTCTGGTATTATGGAGGGCTCTGGTATTATGGAGGGGTCCTGGTATTATGGAGGGGCCCTGGTATTATGGGGGGGCTCTGGTATTATGGAGGGGCTCTGGTATTATGGAGGGCTCTGGTATTATGGGGGGGGGGGCTCTGGTATTATGGGGGGGCCTGGTATTATGAAGGGGCTCTGGTATTATGGAGGGGCTCTGGTATTATGGAGGGGCTCTGGTATTATGGAGGGGCCCTGGTATTATAGAGGGCTCTGGTATTATGGAGGGATCCTGGTATTATGGAGGGGCTCTGGTATTATGGGGGGGCTCTGGTATTATGGAGGGGGCTCTGGTATTATGGAGGGGTCCTGGTATTATGGAGGGGCCCTGGTATTATGGGGGGGCTCTGGTATTATAGAGGGCTCTGGTATTATGGAGGGATCCTGGTATTATGGAGGGGCTCTGGTATTATGGGGGGGCTCTGGTATTATGGAGGGGGCTCTGGTATTATGGAGGGGTCCTGGTATTATGGAGGGGCTCTGGTATTATGGAGGGGGCTCTGGTATTATGGAGGGGCTCTGGTATTATGGAGGGGCCCTGGTATTATGGGGGGGCTCTGGTATTATGGAGGGGCTCTGGTATTATGGAGGGGCTCTGGCATTATGGAGGGGCTCTGGTATTATGGAGGGCTCTGGTATTATGGGGGGGGGGGCTCTGGTATTATGGGGGGGCTCTGGTATTATGGAGGGGCTCTGGTATTATGGAGGGGTCCTGGTATTATGGAGGGGCTCTGGTATTATGGAGGGGCTCTGGTATTATGGGGGGCTCTGGTATTATGGAGGGCTCTGGTATTATGGAGGGATCCTGGTTTTATGGAGGGGCTCTGGTATTATGGGGGGGCTCTGGTATTATGGAGGGGGCTCTGGTATTATGGAGGGGTCTTGGTATTATGGAGGGGCCCTGGTATTATGGGGGGGCTCTGGTATTATGGGGGGGCCTGGTATTATGGAGGGGCTCTGGTATTATGGAGGGCTCTGGTATTATGGGGGGGCCTGGTATTATGGAGGGGCTCTGGTATTATGGAGGGGCTCTGGTATTATGGAGGGGCTCTGGTATTATGGGGGGGCCTGGTATTATGGAGGGGCTCTGGTATTATGGAGGGGCTCTGGTATTATGGAGGGGGCTCTGGTATTATGGAGGGGCTCTGGTATTATGGAGGGGCTCTGGTATTATGGGGGGGCCTGGTATTATGGAGGGGCTCTGGTATTATGGAGGGGCTCTGGTATTATGGAGGGGCTCTGGTATTATGGAGGGGCTCTGGTATTAATGGGGGGGCTCTGGTATTATGAGGGGGCTCTGGTATTATGGGGGGGCTCTGGTATTATGGGGGGGGGCTCTGGTATTATGGGGGGGCTCTGGTGTTATGGGGGGGCTCTGGTATTATGGGGGGGCTCTGGTATTATGGAGGGGCTCTGGTATTATGGGGGGGCTCTGGTATTATGGAGGGGCTCTGGTATTATGGAGGGGCTCTGGTATTATGGGGGGGCTCTGGTATTATGGAGGGGTCCTGGTATTATGGAGGGGCTCTGGTATTATGGGGGGGGCTCTGGTATTATGGAGGGGTCCTGGTATTATGGAGGGGCTCTGGTATTATGAGGGGGGGGCTCTGGTATTATGGGGGGGCTCTGGTATTATGGAGGGGCTCTGGTATTATGAGGGGGGGGCTCTGGTATTATGGGGGGGCTCTGGTATTATGGGGGGGCTCTGGTATTATGGGGGGGCTCTGGTATTATGGGGGGGGGCTCTGGTATTATGGAGGGGCCCTGGTATTATGGGGGGTCCTGGTATTATGGGGGGGCTCTGGTATTATGGAGGGGTCCTGGTATTATGGGGGGGCTCTGGTATTATGGGGGGGGGGCTCTGGTATTATGGGGGGGCTCTGGTATTATGGAGGGGCTCTGGTGTTATGGGGGGGCTCTGGTATTATGGAGGGGCTCTGGTATTATGGAGGGGCTCTGGTATTATGGGGGGGCTCTGGTATTATGGGGGGCTCTGGTATTATGGAGGGGTCCTGGTATTATGGAGGGGCTCTGGTATTATGGAGGGGCTCTGGTATTATGGAGGGGCTCTGGTATTTTGGAGGGGCTCTGGTATTATGGAGGGGCTCTGGTATTATGGGGGGGGGCTCTGGTATTAGGGAGGGGTCCTGGTATTATGGAGGGGCTCTGGTATTATGGGGGGGCTCTGGTATTATGGAGGGGCCCTGGTATTATGGAGGGCTCTGGTATTATGGGGGGCTCTGGTATTATGGAGGGGCTCTGGTATTATGGGGGGGGGGCTCTGGTATTATGGAGGGGCTCTGGTATTATGGAGGGGTCCTGGTATTATGGAGGGTCTCTGGTATTATGGAGGGGGGGGCTCTGGTATTATGGAGGGGCTCTGGTATTATGGAGGGGTCCTGGTATTATGGAGGGGCTCTGGTATTATGGAGGGGGGGGGCTCTGGTATTATGGAGGGGGCTCTGGTATTATGGAGGGGCTCTGGTATTATGGGGGGGCTCTGGTATTATGGAGGGGCTCTGGTATTATGAGGGGGGGGCTCTGTTATTATGGGGGGGCTCTGGTATTATGGGGGGGCTCTGGTATTATGGGGGGCTCTGGTATTATGGAGGGGCTCTGGTATTATGGAGGGGCTCTGGTATCATGGGGGGGCTCTGGTATTATGGGGGGGCTCTGGTATTATGGAGGGGCTCTGGTATTATGGGGGGGCTCTGGTATTATTGGGGGGGCTCTGGTATTATGGAGGGGTCCTGGTATTATGGGGGGGCTCTGGTATTATGGAGGGGCTCTGGTATTATTAGAGGGGGGCTCTGGTATTATGGGGGGGGCTCTGGTATTATGGGGGGGCTCTGGTATTATGGAGGGGCTCTGGTATTATGGGGGGCTCTGGTATTATGGGGGGGCTTTGGTATTATGGAGGGGCTCTGGTATTATGGGGGGGCTCTGGTATTATGGGGGGGGCTCTGGTATTATGGGGGGGCTCTGGTATTATGGAGGGGCTCTGGTATTATGGGGGGGCTCTGGTATTATGGAGGGGCTCTGGTATTATGGGGGGGCTCTGGTATTATGGGGGGGCTTTGGTATTATGGAGGGGCTCTGGTATATGGGGGGGCTCTGGTATTATGGGGGGGCTCTGGTATTATGGGGGGGCTTTGGTATTATGGAGGGCTCTGGTATTATGGAGGGGCTCTGGTATTATGGAGGGGCTCTGGTATTATGGAGGGGCTCTGGTATTATGGGGGGGCTCTGGTATTATGGGGGGGCTTTGGTATTATGGAGGGGGGGGGGCTCTGGTATTATGGGGGGGCTCTGGTATTATGGAGGGGCTCTGGTATTATGGAGGGGCTTTGGTATTATGGAGGGGCTCTGGTATTATGGGGGGGCTCTGGTATTATGGGGGGGCTCTGGTATTATGGGGGGGCTTTGGTATTATGGAGGGCTCTGGTATTATGGAGGGGGGCTCTGGTATTATGGAGGGGCTCTGGTATTATGGAGGAGCTCTGGTATTATGGAGGGGGGGGGGGCTCTGGTATTATGGGGGGCTCTGGTATTATGGAGGGGGGGGGGCTCTGGTATTATGGGGGGCTCTGGTATTATGGAGGGGCTCTGGTATTATGGGGGGGCTCTGGTATTATGGAGGGGCTCTGGTATTATGGGGGGCTCTGGTATTATGGGGGGGCTCTGGTATTATGGGGGGCTCTGGTATTATGGAGGGGCTCTGGTATTATGGGGGGCTCTGGTATTATGGAGGGGCTCTGGTATTATGGAGGGGTCCTGGTATTATGGAGGGGCTCTGGTATTATGGAGGGGGGGGGCTCTGGTATTATGGAGGGGGCTCTGGTATTATGGAGGGGCTCTGGTATTATGGGGGGGCTCTGGTATTATGGAGGGGCTCTGGTATTATGAGGGGGGGGCTCTGTTATTATGGGGGGGCTCTGGTATGATGGGGGGGCTCTGGTATTATGGGGGGGCTCTGGTATTATGGAGGGGCTCTGGTATTATGGAGGGGCTCTGGTATCATGGGGGGGCTCTGGTATTATGGGGGGGCTCTGGTATTATGGAGGGGCTCTGGTATTATGGGGGGGCTCTGGTATTATTGGGGGGGCTCTGGTATTATGGAGGGGTCCTGGTATTATGGGGGGGCTCTGGTATTATGGAGGGGCTCTGGTAATATTAGAGGGGGGCTCTGGTATTATGGGGGGGGCTCTGGTATTATGGGGGGGCTCTGGTATTATGGAGGGGCTCTGGTATTATGGGGGGCTCTGGTATTATGGGGGGGCTTTGGTATTATGGAGGGGCTCTGGTATTATGGGGGGGCTCTGGTATTATGGGGGGGGCTCTGGTATTATGGGGGGGCTCTGGTATTATGGAGGGGCTCTGGTATTATGGGGGGGCTCTGGTATTATGGAGGGGCTCTGGTATTATGGGGGGGCTCTGGTATTATGGGGGGGCTTTGGTATTATGGAGGGGCTCTGGTATTATGGGGGGGCTCTGGTATTATGGGGGGGCTCTGGTATTATGGGGGGGCTTTGGTATTATGGAGGGCTCTGGTATTATGGAGGGGCTCTGGTATTATGGAGGGGCTCTGGTATTATGGGGGGGCTCTGGTATTATGGGGGGGCTTTGGTATTATGGAGGGGGGGGGGCTCTGGTATTATGGGGGGGCTCTGGTATTATGGAGGGGCTCTGGTATTATGGAGGGGCTTTGGTATTATGGAGGGGCTCTGGTATTATGGGGGGGCTCTGGTATTATGGGGGGGCTCTGGTATTATGGGGGGGCTTTGGTATTATGGAGGGCTCTGGTATTATGGAGGGGGGCTCTGGTATTATGGAGGGGCTCTGGTATTATGGAGGAGCTCTGGTATTATGGAGGGGGGGGGGGGCTCTGGTATTATGGGGGGCTCTGGTATTATGGAGGGGGGGGGGCTCTGGTATTATGGGGGGCTCTGGTATTATGGAGGGGCTCTGGTATTATGGGGGGGCTCTGGTATTATGGAGGGGCTCTGGTATTATGGGGGGCTCTGGTATTATGGGGGGGCTCTGGTATTATGGGGGGCTCTGGTATTATGGAGGGGCTCTGGTATTATGGGGGGCTCTGGTATTATGGCGGGGGGGGGCTCTGGTATTATGGGGGGGCTCTGGTATTATGGGGGGCTCTGGTATTATGGAGGGGCTCTGGTATTATGGGGGGCTCTGGTATTATGGCGGGGGGGGGCTCTGGTATTATGGGGGGGGCCTTACTCAGTGGCCCAACCACGTTTAACCCCTTAATTTCCTCAGTTACTAATTCAAAACTTAAATTTTTTCATCCATTTCTTAGTTTCGTTTCTTCCCAAATAATATTCTACATTTCTGTATAAATCCGGTTCAGTGCAGAGAAATAAGAAATGGAAACCACGTTCAGCCTGAGGACCGATCCCCATCATGTCGGCTCCTCCCAGTGTCAGTGAGGACCGGGAAGTGGATACTGGCCCTGGTGATGTCACTCCTGGTTACTGTAGCCCCGCCCCCTGGTGATGTCACTCCTGGTTACTTAACCCCGCCCCCATAGTGATGTCACTCCTGTGTACTGTAACCCCGCCCCCTGGTGATGTCACTCCTGGTTACTGTAGCCCCGCCCCCTGGTGATGTCACTCCTGGTTACTTAACCCCGTCCCCATAGTGATGTCACTCCTGTGTACTGTAACCCCACCCCCTGGTGATGTCACTCCTGGTTACTGTAGCCCCGCCCCCTGGTAATGTCACTCCTGGTTACTGTAACCCCGCCCCCTGGTGATGTCACTCCTCGTTACTGTAGCCCCTCCCCCTGGTGATGTAATTCCTGTGTACTGTAGCCCCGCCCCCTGGTGATGTCACTCCTCGTTACTGTAGCCCCGCCCCCTGGTTATGTCATTCCTGTGTACTGTAACCCCGCCCCCTGGTGATGTCACTCCTGGTTACTGTAACCCCGCCCCCATAGTGATGTAACTCCTGGTTACTGTAGCCCCGCCCCTGGTGATGTAACTCCTCGTTACTGTAGCCCCGCCCCCTGGTTATGTCATTCCTGTGTACTGTAACCCCGCCCCCTGGTGATGTCACTCCTGGTTACTGTAACCCCGCCCCCATAGTGATGTAACTCCTGGTTACTGTAGCCCCGCCCCTGGTGATGTAACTCCTCGTTACTGTAGCCCCGCCCCCTGGTTATGTCATTCCTGTGTACTGTAGCTCCGCCCCCTGGTGATGTAATTTCACTGTACTATAATTCAGGGCTCAAGTCCTGAAAGGAACGCATGGGAACAGAGTTCCTGCACTTTTTCCAAAGCAGGAACACTGTTCCCATTAGCAGGACCAGCCGCTGAGTGTAAATCTTGAGTGAGTTCCCTCACTTTTTTTCCTCAGGACTTGACCCCTGCTATAACTCCTCCCCCTTGACCCCTGCTATAACTCCTCCCCTTTCCCTTGTCCTCACACTGCCTGGCATAAGACCTGGGGATTTCCCTTTGTGTGACGTCAGAGGTTACTACTCCTTACATCAGCCGCAGGACTCGGTCACATGACCTGATGCTGATAACAGATCCTGTAACATCAGGGGGAGGGGAGGCTCCATGTCATGTGACAGGAGAGGGGTGACAAATGGGTGATGGGTCATGTGACAGGAGAGGGGTGACAAATGGGTGATGGGTCATGTGACAGGAGAGGGGTGACAGGTGAATGACAGGTAGGTGGGGGGTAGTCGCTGGTCTACGCCCGGGTCGCAGGTATACGCCCGGGTCGCTGGTATACGCCCGGGTCGCTGGTATACGCCCGGGTCGCAGGTATACGCTCGGGTCACTGGTATACGCTCGGGCACTGGTATATGGTATACGCTCGGGTCACTGGTATACGCTCGGGTCACTGGTATACGCCCGGGTCACTGGTATACGCCCGGGTCACTGGTATACGCCCGGGTCACTGGTATACGCTCGGGTCACTGGTATACGCCCGGGTCACTGGTATACGCTCGGGTCACTGGTATACGCCCGGGTCACTGGTATACGCTCGGGTCACTGGTATACGCTCGGGTCACTGGTATACGCTCGGGTCACTGGTATACGCCCGGGTCACTGGTATACGCCCGGGTCACTGGTATACGCCCGGGTCACTGGTATACGCTCGGGTCACTGGTATACGCTCGGGTCACTGGTATACGCCCGGGTCACTGGTATACGCCCGGGTCACTGGTATATGCTCGGGTCACTGGTATACGCCCGGGTCACTGGTATACGCCCGGGTCACTGGTATACGCCCGGGTCACTGGTATACGCTCGGGTCACTGGTATACGCTCGGGTCACTGGTATACGCTCGGGTCACTGGTATACGCTCGGGTCACTGGTATACGCTCGGGCACTGGTATATGGTATACGCTCGGGTCACTGGTATACGCCCGGGTCACTGGTATACGCTCGGGCACTGGTATATGGTATACGCTCGGGTCACTGGTATACGCTCGGGTCACTGGTATACGCCCGGGTCACTGGTATACGCTCGGGTCACTGGTATACGCTCGGGTCACTGGTCTACGCTCGGGTCGCTGGTATACGCCCGGGTCACTGGTATACGCTCGGGTCACTGGTATACGCCCGGGTCACTGGTATACGCTCGGGCACTGGTATATGGTATACGCTCGGGTCACTGGTATACGCTCGGGTCACTGGTATACGCCCGGGTCACTGGTATACGCTCGGGTCACTGGTATACGCTCGGGTCACTGGTCTACGCTCGGGTCGCTGGTATACGCCCGGGTCGCTGGTATACGCCCGGGTCACTGGTATACGCCCGGGTCACTGGTATACGCTCGGGTCACTGGTATACGCTCGGGTCACTGGTATACGCCCGGGTCACTGGTATACGCCCGGGTCACTGGTATACGCCCGGGTCACTGGTATACGCTCGGGTCACTGGTATACGCCCGGGTCACTGGTATACGCTCGGGTCACTGGTATACGCCCGGGTCACTGGTATACGCTCGGGTCACTGGTATACGCTCGGGTCACTGGTATACGCTCGGGTCACTGGTATACGCCCGGGTCACTGGTATACGCCCGGGTCACTGGTATACGCCCGGGTCACTGGTATACGCTCGGGTCACTGGTATACGCTCGGGTCACTGGTATACGCCCGGGTCACTGGTATACGCCCGGGTCACTGGTATATGCTCGGGTCACTGGTATACGCCCGGGTCACTGGTATACGCCCGGGTCACTGGTATACGCCCGGGTCACTGGTATACGCTCGGGTCACTGGTATACGCTCGGGTCACTGGTATACGCTCGGGTCACTGGTATACGCTCGGGTCACTGGTATACGCTCGGGCACTGGTATATGGTATACGCTCGGGTCACTGGTATACGCCCGGGTCACTGGTATACGCTCGGGCACTGGTATATGGTATACGCTCGGGTCACTGGTATACGCTCGGGTCACTGGTATACGCCCGGGTCACTGGTATACGCTCGGGTCACTGGTATACGCTCGGGTCACTGGTCTACGCTCGGGTCGCTGGTATACGCCCGGGTCACTGGTATACGCTCGGGTCACTGGTATACGCCCGGGTCACTGGTATACGCTCGGGCACTGGTATATGGTATACGCTCGGGTCACTGGTATACGCTCGGGTCACTGGTATACGCCCGGGTCACTGGTATACGCTCGGGTCACTGGTATACGCTCGGGTCACTGGTCTACGCTCGGGTCGCTGGTATACGCCCGGGTCGCTGGTATACGCCCGGGTCGCTGGTATACGCCCGGGTCGCTGGTATACGCTCGGGTCACTGGTATACGCTCGGGTCACTGGTATACGCTCGGGTCACTGGTATACGCTCGGGTCACTGGTATACGCTCGGGTCACTGGTATACGCTCGGGTCACTGGTATACGCCCGGGTCACTGGTATACGCTCGGGTCACTGGTATACGCTCGGGTCACTGGTATACGCTCGGGTCACTGGTATACGCCCGGGTCACTGGTATACGCTCGGGTCACTGGTATACGCCCGGGTCACTGGTATACGCCCGGGTCACTGGAATACGCCCGGGTCACTGGTATACGCTCGGGTCACTGGTATACGCCCGGGTCACTGGTATATGCCCGGGTCACTGGTATACGCCCGGGTCGCTGGTATACGCTCGGGTCGCTGGTATACGCTCGGGTCACTGGTATACGCTCGGGCACTGGTATATGGTATACGCTCGGGTCACTGGTATATGCCCGGGTCGCTGGTATACGCTCGGGTCGCTGGTATACGCTCGGGTCGCTGGTATACGCCCGGGTCACTGGTATATGGTATACGCCTGGTCGCTGGTATATGGTATACGCCCGGGTCGCTGGTACACGCTCGGGTCGCTGGTACACGCTCGGGTCGCTGGTACACGCTCGGGTCGCTGGTATACGCTCGGGTCACTGGTATATGGTATACGCTCGGGTCACTGGTATACGCCCGGGTCACTGGTATACGCTCGGGTCGCTGGTATACGCTCGGGTCACTGGTATACGCTCGGGTCACTGGTATACGCTCGGGTCACTGGTATACGCTCGGGTCACTGGTATACGCTCGGGTCACTGGTATATGCTCGGGTCACTGGTATACGCCCGGGTCACTGGTATACGCTCGGGTCACTGGTATACGCTCGGGTCACTGGTATACGCTCGGGTCACTGGTATACGCCCTGGTCACTGGTATACGCCCGGGTCACTGGAATACGCCCGGGTCACTGGTATACGCCCGGGTCACTGGTATACGCCCGGGTCACTGGTATACGCTCGGGTCACTGGTATACGCCCTGGTCACTGGTATACGCCCGGGTCACTGGAATACGCCCGGGTCACTGGTATACGCTCGGGTCACTGGTATACGCCCGGGTCACTGGTATACGCCCGGGTCACTGGTATACGCCCGGGTCGCTGGTATACGCTCGGGTCGCTGGTATACGCTCGGGTCACTGGTATACGCTCGGGCACTGGTATATGGTATACGCCCGGGTCACTGGTATACGCTCGGGTCACTGGTATACGCCCGGGTCACTGGTATACGCCCGGGTCACTGGTATACGCCCGGGTCGCTGGTATACGCTCGGGTCCCTGGTATACGCTCGGGTCGCTGGTATACGCCCGGGTCGCTGGTATACGCTCGGGTCGCTGGTATACGCTCGGGTCGCTGGTATACGCCCGGGTCACTGGTATATGGTATACGCCTGGTCGCTGGTATATGGTATACGCCCGGGTCGCTGGTATACGCTCGGGTCGCTGGTACACGCTCGGGTCGCTGGTATACGCTCGGGTCGCTGGTACACGCTCGGGTCGCTGGTATACGCCCGGGTCACTGGTATACGCTCGGGTCGCTGGTATACGCCCGGGTCGCTGGTATACGCTCGGGTCACTGGTATATGGTATACGCTCGGGTCACTGGTATACGCCCGGGTCACTGGTATACGCTCGGGTCGCTGGTATACGCCCGGGTCGCTGGTATACGCTCGGGTCACTGGTATATGGTATACGCTCGGGTCACTGGTATACGCCCGGGTCACTGGTATACGCTCGGGTCACTGGTATACGCTCGGGTCACTGGTATACGCTCGGGCACTGGTATATGGTATACGCCCGGGTCACTGGTATACGCTCGGGTCACTGGTATACGCCCGGGTCACTGGTATATGCCCGGGTCACTGGTATACGCCCGGGTCGCTGGTATACGCTCGGGTCCCTGGTATACGCTCGGGTCGCTGGTATACGCCCGGGTCGCTGGTATACGCTCGGGTCGCTGGTATACGCTCGGGTCGCTGGTATACGCCCGGGTCACTGGTATATGGTATACGCCTGGTCGCTGGTATATGGTATACGCCCGGGTCGCTGGTATACGCTCGGGTCGCTGGTACACGCTCGGGTCGCTGGTATACGCTCGGGTCACTGGTATACGCCCGGGTCACTGGTATACGCTCGGGTCGCTGGTATACGCCCGGGTCGCTGGTATACGCTCGGGTCGCTGGTATACGCCCGGGTCGCTGGTATACGCTCGGGTCACTGGTATATGGTATACGCTCGGGTCACTGGTATACGCCCGGGTCACTGGTATACGCTCGGGTCGCTGGTATACGCCCGGGTCGCTGGTATACGCTCGGGTCACTGGTATATGGTATACGCTCGGGTCACTGGTATACGCCCGGGTCACTGGTATACGCTCGGGTCACTGGTATACGCTCGGGTCACTGGTATACGCCCGGGTCACTGGTATACGCCCGGGTCACTGGTATACGCTCGGGTCACTGGTATACGCTCGGGTCACTGGTATACGCCCGGGTCACTGGTATACGCCCGGGTCACTGGTATATGGTATACGCTCGGGTCACTGGTATACGCCCGGGTCACTGGTATACGCCCGGGTCACTGGTATATGGTATACGCTCGGGTCACTGGTATACGCTCGGGTCACTGGTATATGGTATACGCTGGGGTCACTGGTATACGCCCGTGTCACTGGTATACGCCCGGGTCACTGGTATACGCTTGGGTCACTGGTATATGGTATATGCTCGGGTGACTGGTATACGCCCGGGTCGCTGGTATATGGTATATGCTCGGGTGACTGGTATACGCCCGGGTCGCTGGTATATGGTATATGCTCGGGTGACTGGTATACGCCCGGGTCACTGGTATATGGTATATGCTCGGGTCACTGGTATACGCCCGTGTCACTGGTATACGCCCGGGTCACTGGTATACGCCCGGGTCACTGGTATATGGTATATGCTCGGGTGACTGGTATACGCCCGGGTCGCTGGTATATGGTATATGCTCGGGTGACTGGTATACGCCCGGGTCGCTGGTATATGGTATATGCTCGGGTGACTGGTATACGCCCGGGTCGCTGGTATAAGCCCGGGTCACTGGTATACGCCCGGGTCACTGGTATACGCCCGGGTCACTGGTATATGGTATACGCTCGGGTCACTGGTATACGCCCGAGTCACTGGTATATGGTATACGCCCGGGTCGCTGGTATACGCCCGGGTCACTGGTATACGCCCGGGTCACTGGTATATGGTATACGCCCGGGTCGCTGGTATACGCCCGGGTCACTGGTATACGCCCGGGTCACTGGTATATGGTATACGCCTGGTCGCTGGTATATGGTATACGCCCGGGTCGCTGGTACACGCCCGGGTCACTGGTATATGGTATACGCCCGGGTCGCTGGTATACGCCCGGGTCACTGGTATACGCCCGGGTCACTGGTATATGGTATACGCCCGGGTCGCTGGTATACGCCCGGGTCACTGGTATACGCCCGGGTCACTGGTATACGCCCGGGTCACTGGTATATGGTATACGCCTGGTCGCTGGTATATGGTATACGCCCGGGTCACTGGTATACGCCCGGGTCACTGGTATACGCCCGGGTCACTGGTATATGGTATACGCCCGGGTCACTGGTATACGCCCGGGTCACTGGTATACGGTATATGCTCGGGTCGCTGGTATACGCTCGGGTCACTGGTATACGCCCGGGTCGCTGGTATACGCTCGGGTCACTGGTATACGCTCGGGTCACTGGTATTCGCCCGGGTCACTGGTATACGCGGGTCACTGGTATATGGTATATGCTCGGGTCGCTGGTATACGCTCGGGTCACTGGTATACGCCCGGGTCGCTGGTATACGCTCGGGTCACTGGTATACGCTCGGGTCACTGGTATACGCGGGTCACTGGTATATGGTATATGCTCGGGTCACTGGTATACGCTCGGGTCACTGGTATACGCCCGGGTCGCTGGTATACGCTCGGGTCACTGGTATACGCTCGGGTCACTGGTATTCGCCCGGGTCACTGGTATACGCCCGAGTCGCTGGTATACGCCCGGGTCACTGGTATACGCCCGGGTCACTGGTATACGCCCGGGTCACTGGTATATGCTCTGGTCACTGGTATATGGTATACGCTCGGGTCACTGGTATACGCCCGGGTCACTGGTATACGCCCGGGTCACTGGTATATGGTATATGCTCGGGTCACTGGTATATGGTATACGCCCGGGTCACTGATATATGGTATACGCCCGGGTCACTGGTATATGGTATATGCTCGGGTCACTGGTATAAGCCCGGGTCACTTGTATATGGTATACGCCCGGGTCACTGGTATATGGTATATGCTCGGTTCACTGGTATACGCCCGGGTCACTGGTATATGGTATACGCTCGGGTCACTGGTATATGGTATACGCTCGGGTCACTGGTATACGCCCGGGTCACTGGTATATGGTATACGCTCGGGTCACTGGTATATGGTATACGCTCGGGTCACTGGTATACGCCCGGGTCACTGGTATATGGTATACGCCCGGGTCACTGGTATACGCCCGGGTCACTGGTATATGGTATACGCCCGGGTCACTGGTATACGCTCGGGTCACTGGTATATGGTATATGCCCGGGTCACTGGTATACGCCCGGGTCACTTGTATATGGTATACGCCCGGGTCACTGGTATATGGTATATGCTCGGGTCACTGGTATACGCCCGAGTCACTGGTATATGCTCGGGTCACTGGTATATGGTATACGCCCGGGTCACTGGTATACGCCCGGGTCACTGGTATATGGTATACGCCCGGGTCACTGGTATACGCCCGGGTCACTGGTATATGGTATACGCCCGGGTCACTGGTATACGCCCGGGTCACTGGTATATGGTATACGCCCGGGTCACTGGTATACGCCCGGGTCACTGGTATATGGTATACACCCGGGTCACTGGTATACGCTCGGGTCACTGGTATATGGTATACGCCCGGGTCACTGGTATACGCCCGGGTCACTGGTATATGGTATACGCTCGGGTCACTGGTATATGGTATACGCCCGGGTCACTGGTATATGGTATACGCCCGGGTCACTGGTATATGGTATACGCTCGGGTCACTGGTATACGCCCGGGTCACTGGTATACGCCCGGGTCACTGGTATATGGTATACGCTCGGGTCACTGGTATACGCCCGGGTCACTGGTATACGCCCGGGTCACTGGTATATGGTATACGCCCGGGTCACTGGTATACGCTCGGGTCCCTGGTATACGCCCGGGTCACTGGTATACGCCCGGGTCACTGGTATACGCCCGGGTCACTGGTATACGCTCGGGTCCCTGGTATACGCCCGGGTCACTGGTATACGCTCGGGTCACTGGTATACGCTCGGGTCCCTGGTATACTCCCGGGTCACTGGTATATGGTATACGCTCGGGTCACTGGTATACGCCCGGGTCACTGGTATACGCCCGGGTCACTGGTATATGGTATACGCCCGGGTCACTGGTATACGCTCGGGTCACTGGTATACGCTCGGGTCACTGGTATACGCTCGGGTCCCTGGTATACGCCCGGGTCACTGGTATACGCTCGGGTCACTGGTATACGCTCGGGTCCCTGGTATACTCCCGGGTCACTGGTATATGGTATACGCTCGGGTCACTGGTATACGCCCGGGTCACTGGTATACGCCCGGGTCACTGGTATATGGTATACGCCCGGGTCACTGGTATACGCTCGGGTCACTGGTATACGCTCGGGTCCCTGGTATACGCCCGGGTCACTGGTATACGCTCGGGTCACTGGTATACGCCTGGGTCACTGGTATACGCTCGGGTCACTGGTATACGCCCGGGTCACTGGTATACGCACGGGTCACTGGTATACGCCCGGGTCACTGGTATACGCCCGGGTCACTGGTATACGCCCGGGTCACTGGTATACGCCCGGGTCACTGGTATACGCCCGGGTCACTGGTATACGCCCGGGTCCCTGGTATACGCCCGGGTCACTGGTATACGCTCGGGTCACTGGTATACGCCCGGGTCACTGGTATACGCTCGGGTCACTGGTATACGCCCGGGTCACTGGTATACGCCCGGGTCACTGGTATACGCCCGGGTCACTGGTATACGCTCGGGTCACTGGTATACGCTCGGGTCCCTGGTATACGCCCGGGTCACTGGTATACGCCCGGGTCCCTGGTATACGCCCGGGTCACTGGTATACGCCCGGGTCACTGGTATACGCCCGGGTCACTGGTATACGCTCGGGTCACTGGTATACGCCCGGGTCACTGGTATACGCCCGGGTCACTGGTATACGCCCGGGTCACTGGTATACGCCCGGGTCACTGGTATACGCTCGGGTCACTGGTATACGCCCGGGTCACTGGTATACGCCCGGGTCACTGGTATACGCCCGGGTCACTGGTATACGCCCGGGTCCCTGGTATACGCCCGGGTCCCTGGTATACGCCCGGGTCACTGGTATACGCCCGGGTCACTGGTATACGCCCGGGTCACTGGTATACGCCCGGGTCACTGGTATACGCCCGGGTCACTGGTATACGCCCGGGTCACTGGTATACGCCCGGGTCACTGGTATACGCCCGGGTCCCTGGTATACGCCCGGGTCACTGGTATACGCTCGGGTCCCTGGTATACGCCCGGGTCACTGGTATACGCCCGGGTCACTGGTATACGCCCGGGTCACTGGTATACGCCCGGGTCACTGGTATACGCCCGGGTCACTGGTATACGCCCGGGTCACTGGTATACGCTCGGGTCACTGGTATACGCCCGGGTCACTGGTATACGCTCGGGTCACTGGTATACGCCCGGGTCACTGGTATACGCTCGGGTCACTGGTATACGCCCGGGTCACTGGTATACGCTCGGGTCACTGGTATACGCCCGGGTCACTGGTATATGGTATACGCCCGGGTCACTGGTATATGGTATACGCCCGGGTCACTGGTATATGGTATACGCTCGGGTCACTGGTATACGCCCGGGTCACTGGTATATGGTATACGCCCGGGTCACTGGTATACGCTCGGGTGACGCTGATCTCTCACTTTTCCCAGGCTGCACAGCGCGAATGATGCAATCACCCGACAACACGTGGGCGTGGCCTGTTTGTTGACATCCTGGTTGTTGTGGGCGTGGTTATTGATGCTGAGTTTCTCATAATGGGCGGGGCAATAGAAACCGGATCCACAGAGTGGAGTGTTTGTATAGTGGGCGGGGCTTGCGCGGCTGCTGGGCCGTTGATTGGCTGTCTCCAGGAATACTTGGGCGGGGTCGGCGCGGTGCTTTATTACGGATTGGCTGGCTCCTGGGGCAGGTAGGCGGGGCTGGGCCCGGTAGTCACTGGATCCCGGGGTCTCCGCAGATCGGTGTCCGGCCGGGGAGGCGGCTGTACCGGAGGCTGATGCCCGCGCTGGGCGCTCACTACTCCGGGGCTGCGGGGATGGAGCCGAGGGTGTTCGAGCTGTTCGGGCCGGGAGGAGGCGGCGGAGCCAGAGGGAAAGCCGGAGCCAAGGCCAAGAAATCCGGGAAGAGCCGGGGCCGAGGGGGCAAGAGCAACAACCCGCCCTACCTGCCCCCCGAGGTGAGGAAAACTACCCCCATAATAATGTACCTGCCCCCCGAGGTGAGGAAAACTACCCCCATAATAATGTACCTGCCCCCGAGGTGAGGAAAACTACCCCCATAATAATGTACCTGCCCCCCGAGGTGAGGAAAACTACCCCCATAATAATGTACCTGCCCCCGAGGTGAGGAAAACTACCGCCATAATAATGTACCTGCCCCCGAGGTGAGGAAAACTACCCCCATAATAATGTACCTGCCCCCCGAGGTGAGGAAAACTACCCCCATAATAATGTACCTGCCCCCCGAGGTGAGGAAAACTACCCCCATAATAATGTACCTGCCCCCCGAGGTGAGGAAAACTACCCCCATAATAATGTACCTGCCCCCCGAGGTGAGGAAAACTACCCCCATAATAATGTACCTGCCCCCCGAGGTGAGGAAAACTACCCCCATAATAATGTACCTGCCCCCCGAGGTGAGGAAAACTACCCCCATAATAATGTACCTGCCCCCGAGGTGAGGAAAACTACCCCCATAATAATGTACCTGCCCCCCGAGGTGAGGAAAACTACCCCCCTAATAATGTACCTGCCCCCGAGGTGAGGAAAACTACCCCCATAATAATGTACCTGCCCCCCGAGGTGAGGAAAACTACCCCCATAATAATGTACCTGCCCCCCGAGGTGAGGAAAACTACCCCCATAATAATGTACCTGCCCCCCGAGGTGAGGAAAACTACCCCCATAATAATGTACCTGCCCCCCGAGGTGAGGAAAACTACCCCCATAATAATGTACCTGCCCCCCGAGGTGAGGAAAACTACCCCCATAATAATGTACCTGTCCCCCCCCCCCGAGGTGAGGAAAACTACCCCCATAATAATGTACCTGCCCCCCGAGGTGAGGAAAACTACCCCCATAATAATGTACCTGCCCCCGAGGTGAGGAAAACTACCCCCATAATAATGTACCTGCCCCCGAGGTGAGGAAAACTACCCCCATAATAATGTACCTGCCCCCCGAGGTGAGGAAAACTACCCCCATAATAATGTACCTGCCCCCCGAGGTGAGGAAAACTACCCCCATAATAATGTACCTGCCCCCCGAGGTGAGGAAAACTACCCCCATAATAATGTACCTGCCCCCGAGGTGAGGAAAACTACCCCCATAATAATGTACCTGCCCCCGAGGTGAGGAAAACTACCCCCATAATAATGTACCTGCCCCCCGAGGTGAGGAAAACTACCCCCCTAATAATGTACCTGCCCCCGAGGTGAGGAAAACTACCCCCATAATAATGTACCTGCCCCCCGAGGTGAGGAAAACTACCCCCATAATAATGTACCTGCCCCCCGAGGTGAGGAAAACTACCCCCATAATAATGTACCTGCCCCCCGAGGTGAGGAAAACTACCCCCATAATAATGTACCTGCCCCCCGAGGTGAGGAAAACTACCCCCATAATAATGTACCTGCCCCCCGAGGTGAGGAAAACTACCCCCATAATAATGTACCTGTCCCCCCCCCCGAGGTGAGGAAAACTACCCCCATAATAATGTACCTGCCCCCCGAGGTGAGGAAAACTACCCCCATAATAATGTACCTGCCCCCGAGGTGAGGAAAACTACCCCCATAATAATGTACCTGCCCCCGAGGTGAGGAAAACTACCCCCATAATAATGTACCTGCCCCCCGAGGGGAGGAAAACTACCCCCATAATAATGTACCTGCCCCCCGAGGTGAGGAAAACTACCCCCATAATAATGTACCTGCCCCCGAGGTGAGGAAAACTACCCCCATAATAATGTACCTGTCCCCCCCCCCCCCGAGGTGAGGAAAACTACCCCCATAATAATGTACCTGCCCCCCGAGGTGAGGAAAACTACCCCCATAATAATGTACCTGTCCCCCCCCCCCGAGGTGAGGAAAACTACCCCCATAATAATGTACCTGCCCCCCGAGGAGAGGAAAACTACCCCCATAATAATGTACCTGCCCCCCGAGGTGAGGAAAACTACCCCCATAATAATGTACCTGCCCCCCCGAGGTGAGGAAAACTACCCCCATAATAATGTACCTGCCCCCCGAGGTGAGGAAAACTACCCCCATAATAATGTACCTGTCCCCCCCCCCCCGAGGTGAGGAAAACGACCCCCATAATAATGTACCTGCCCCCCGAGGAGAGGAAAACTACACCCATAATAATGTACCTGCCCCCCCGAGGTGAGGAAAACTACCCCCATAATAATGTACCTGTCCCCCCCCCCCCCCGAGGTGAGGAAAACTACCCCCATAATAATGTACCTGCCCCCGAGGTGAGGAAAACTACCCCCATAATAATGTACCTGCCCCCCGAGGTGAGGAAAACTACCCCCATAATAATGTACCTGCCCCCCGAGGAGAGGAAAACTACCCCCATAATAATGTACCTGCCCCCCGAGGGGAGGAAAACTACCCCCATAATAATGTACCTGCCCCCCGAGGTGAGGAAAACTACCCCCATAATAATGTACCTGCCCCCGAGGTGAGGAAAACTACCCCCATAATAATGTACCTGTCCCCCCCCCCCGAGGTGAGGAAAACTACCCCCATAATAATGTACCTGCCCCCCGAGGTGAGGAAAACTACCCCCATAATAATGTACCTGTCCCCCCCCCCCGAGGTGAGGAAAACTACCCCCATAATAATGTACCTGCCCCCCGAGGAGAGGAAAACTACCCCCATAATAATGTACCTGCCCCCCGAGGTGAGGAAAACTACCCCCATAATAATGTACCTGTCCCCCCCCCCCCCCGAGGTGAGGAAAACTACCCCCATAATAATGTACCTGCCCCCGAGGTGAGGAAAACTACCCCCATAATAATGTACCTGCCCCCCGAGGTGAGGAAAACTACCCCCATAATAATGTACCTGCCCCCCGAGGAGAGGAAAACTACCCCCATAATAATGTACCTGCCCCCCGAGGGGAGGAAAACTACCCCCATAATAATGTACCTGCCCCCCGAGGTGAGGAAAACTACCCCCATAATAATGTACCTGCCCCCGAGGTGAGGAAAACTACCCCCATAATAATGTACCTGTCCCCCCCCCCCCGAGGTGAGGAAAACTACCCCCATAATAATGTACCTGCCCCCCGAGGTGAGGAAAACTACCCCCATAATAATGTACCTGTCCCCCCCCCCCCCCCCGAGGTGAGGAAAACTACCCCCATAATAATGTACCTGCCCCCCGAGGAGAGGAAAACTACCCCCATAATAATGTACCTGCCCCCCGAGGTGAGGAAAACTACCCCCATAATAATGTACCTGCCCCCCGAGGTGAGGAAAACTACCCCCATAATAATGTACCTGTCCCCCCCCCCCGAGGTGAGGAAAACGACCCCCATAATAATGTACCTGCCCCCCGAGGAGAGGAAAACTACCCCCATAATAATGTACCTGCCCCCCCGAGGTGAGGAAAACTACCCCCATAATAATGTACCTGTCCCCCCCCCCCCGAGGTGAGGAAAACTACCCCCATAATAATGTACCTGCCCCCCGAGGTGAGGAAAACTACCCCCATAATAATGTACCTGCCCCCCGAGGTGAGGAAAACTACCCCCATAATAATGTACCTGCCCCCCGAGGAGAGGAAAACTACCCCCATAATAATGTACCTGCCCCCCCGAGGGGAGGAAAACTACCCCCATAATAATGTACCTGCCCCCCGAGGGGAGGAAAACTACCCCCATAATAATGTACCTGCCCCCCGAGGGGAGGAAAACTACCCCCATAATAATGTACCTGCCCCCCGAGGTGAGGAAAACTACCCCCATAATAATGTACCTGCCCCCCGAGGTGAGGAAAACTACCCCCATAATAATGTACCTGCCCCCGAGGTGAGGAAAACTACCCCCATAATAATGTACCTGCCCCCCGAGGTGAGGAAAACTACCCCCATAATAATGTACCTGCCCCCCGAGGGGAGGAAAACTACCCCCATAATAATGTACCTGTCCCCCCCCCCCCCCCCGAGGTGAGGAAAACTACCCCCATAATAATGTACCTGCCCCCCGAGGAGAGGAAAACTACCCCCATAATAATGTACCTGCCCCCCGAGGAGAGGAAAACTACCCCCATAATAATGTACCTGCCCCCCGAGGTGAGGAAAACTACCCCCATAATAATGTACCTGCCCCCCGAGGTGAGGAAAACTACCCCCATAATAATGTACCTGCCCCCCGAGGTGAGGAAAACTACCCCCATAATAATGTACCTGCCCCCCGAGGTGAGGAAAACTACCCCCATAATAATGTACCTGCCCCCGAGGTGAGGAAAACTACCCCCATAGTAATGTACCTGCCCCCCGAGGAGAGGAAAACTACCCCCATAATAATGTACCTGCCCCCCGAGGTGAGAAAACTACCCCCATAATAATGTACCTGCCCCCCGAGGTGAGGAAAACTACCCCCATAATAATGTACCTGCCCCCCGAGGTGAGGAAAACTACCCCCATAGTAATGTACCTGCCCCCCGAGGTGAGGAAAACTACCCCCATAATAATGTACCTGCCCCCCCGAGGTGAAGAAAACTACCCCCATAATAATGTACCTGCCCCCCCGAGATGAGGAAAACTACCCCCATAATAATGTACCTGCCCCCCGAGGTGAGGAAAACTACCCCCATAATAATGTACCTGCCCCCCGAGGTGAGGAAAACTACCCCCATAATAATGTACCTGCCCCCCCGAGGTGAGGAAACCGACCCCCATAATAATGTACCTGCCCCC
>NW_026608817.1:328648-444612 GCF_029499605.1 Hyla sarda | reverse complement strand
GGGTCCTGAGTCCGTGTATATATGGAGGGGGGGGTCCTGAGTCCGTGTATATATGGAGGGGAGGGGGTCCTGAGTCCGTGTATATATGGAGGGGGGGGGGGTCCTGAGTCCGTGTATATATGGGGGGGGGGTCCTGAGTCCGTATATATGGAGGGGGGGGGGGTCCTGAGTCCGTGTATATGTGGAGGGGGGGGGGGGTCCTGAGTCCGCGTATATATGGAGGGGGGGGGGTCCTGAGTCCGCGTATATATGGAGGGGGGGGGTCCTGAGTCCGCGTATATATGGGGGGGGGGGGGTCCTGAGTCCGTGTATATATGGAGGGGGGGGTCCTGAGTCCGTGTATATATGGAGGGGGGGGGTCCTGAGTCCGTGTATATATGGAGGGGGGTCCTGAGTCCGTGTATATATGGAGGGGGGGGGGTCCTGAGTCCGTGTATATATGGAGGGGGGGGGGTCCTGAGTCCGTGTATATATGGAGGGGGGGGGGTCCTGAGTCCGTGTATATGGAGGGGGGGGTCCTGAGTCCGTATATATGGAGGGGGGGGGGTCCTGAGTCCGTATATATGGAGGGGGGGGTCCTGAGTCCGTATATATGGAGGGGGGGGGGATCCTGAGTCCGTATATATGGAGGGGGGGGGATCCTGAGTCCGTATATATGGAGGGGGGGGATCCTGAGTCCGTATATATGGAGGGGGGGGGATCCTGAGTCCGTATATCTGGAGGGGGGGGATCCTGAGTCCGTATATATGGAGGGGGGGGGATCCTGAGTCCGTATATATGGAGGGGGGGGGATCCTGAGTCCGTATATATGGAGGGGGGGGGATCCTGAGTCCGTATATATATATGGAGGGGGGGGGTCCTGAGTCCGTATATATGGAGGGGGGTCCTGAGTCTGTATATATGGAGGGGGGGTCCTGATTCTGTATATATGGAGGGGGGGTCCTGAGTCCGTATATATATATGGAGGGGGGGTCCTGAGTCCGTATATATATATGGAGGGGGGTCCTGAGTCCGTGTATATATATATGGAGGGGGGGTCCTGAGTCCGTGTATATATATATGGAGGGGGGTCCTGAGTCCGTGTATATATATATGGAGGGGGGTCCTGAGTCCGTGTATATATATATGGAGGGGGGTCCTCAGTCCGTATATATATATATATGGAGGGGGGTCCTGAGTCCATATATATATGGAGGGGGGTCCTGAGTCCGTAAATATATATGGAGGGGGGTCCTGAGTCCGTATATATATATATGGAGGGGGGTCCTGAGTCCGTGTATATATATGGAGGGGGGTCCTGAGTCCGTATATATATATATGGAGGGGGGTCCTGAGTCCGTATATATATGGAGGGGGGGGTCCTGAGTCCGTATATATATGGAGGGGGGGTCCTGAGTCCGTATATATATGGAGGGGGGTCCTGAGTCCGTATATATGAGGGGGGGTCCTGAGTCCGTATATATATGGAGGGGGGTCCTGAGTCCGTATATATATGGAGGGGGGTCCTGAGTCCCCATGGCGCTCGGTTTTCCCCTTTTCTCTAACTTTCTCCCCGTTTTCCACCTCCAGCGCTGGTGGACGAGCTGGAACATGTGACCTCGGAGCTTCAGGCCATAGAGACTCAGATCCAGGATCTGCTGGAGAGACAACAGGAGCTGATCCAGAGCAAGCGGGTGCTGAAGAAGAAGATTCAGAGTCTGTCCGAGGATGCGGAGGCCGGGACCAGCGCAGAGTCCTCTGCTGAGAACTGGAGACGTCAAGGTGCGGCCCGAGATATCTCCAGATCGTGTCATGGCCGCCGCCGGGTCCCATCGCGTGTCATGGCCGCCGCCGGGTCCCATCGCGTGTCATGGCCGCCGCCGGGTCCCATCGCGTGTCATGGCCGCCGCCGGGTCCCATCGCGTGTCGTGGCCGTCGCCGGGGTCCCATCGCGTGTCGTGGCCGCCGCCGGGTCCCATCGCGTGTCGTGGCCGCCGCCGGGTCCCATCGCGTGTCGTGGCCGCCGCCGGGTCCCATCGCGTGTCGTGGCCGCCGCCGGGTCCCATCGCGTGTCGTGGCCGCCGCCGGGTCCCATCGCGTGTCGTGGCCGCCGCCGGGTCCCATCGCGTGTCGTGGCCGCCGCCGGGTCCCATCGCGTGTCGTGGCCGCCGCCGGGTCCCATCGCGTGTCGTGGCCGCCGCCGGGTCCCATCGCGTGTCGTGGCCGCCGCCGGGTCCCATCGCGTGTCATGGCCGCCGCCGGGCCCCATCAGTCCTTTGGCTCAGGCTGACTCTTCTTCTTCTGCAGATTTTTCGTGGTCCCGGAAGGTGCAGGAGGAGCTGAAGACGTCCTTCCATCTTGACTCCTTCAGGAACCTACAGCTGGAGACCATCAACGCCACCATGGCCGCCAAAGACGTTTTCCTTATAATGCCGACGGGCGGTGGGAAGAGTCTGTGTTACCAGTTACCGGCGGTGTGCTCTACAGGTGATACCATGTGAGGTCTCAGCCCGGCCCCCTGGGGGTGGATATGGAGGCTGGGGGGAGGGGCATTATGTTGTGGCTGACATTGTCCCCCTTTCCTTTCAGGATTCACCCTGGTGATCTGTCCCCTGTTGTCCCTCATGGAGGATCAGCTCATGGTTCTGGAGCGCCTGGGGGTATCCGCCACCTCCCTGAATGCCGCGAGCAGTAAGGTGTGTATCCGGGATGTGGGTGTGTCTAAGTGAGCTAGGAGGACACGCCCCCTGCTGAGCACTCATCCCCCTCTGGGAGGACACGCCCCCTGCTGAGCACTCATCCCCCCCTCTGGGAGGACACGCCCCCTGCTGAGCACTCATCCCCCCCCTCTGGGAGGACACGCCCCCTGCTGAGCACTCATCCCCCCCCCCCCTGGGAGGACACGCCCCCTGCTGAGCACTCATCCCCCCCTCTGGGAGGACACGCCCCCTGCTGAGCACTCATCCCCCCCCCCCCTGGGAGGACACGCCCCCTGCTGAGCACTCATCCCCCCCCTCTGGGAGGACACGCCCCCTGCTGAGCACTCATCCCCCCCTCTGGGAGGACACGCCCCCTGCTGAGCACTCATCCCCCCCCTCTGGGAGGACACGCCCCCTGCTGAGCACTCATCCCCCCCTCTGGGAGGACACGCCCCCTGCTGAGCACTCATCCCCCCCCTCTGGGAGGACACGCCCCCTGCTGAGCTCTCTCCTGTGTCTCTTTCAGGATCATGTGAAGTGGGTGCATGGACAGATGATTGACAGGGACTCCCGGCTGAAGTTGATCTACGTCACCCCGGAGAAGATCGCCAAGAGTAAGCTGTTCATGTCGCGGCTGGAGAAGGCGTATCAGGCTGGGCGGCTGGCGCGGCTCGCCATTGATGAGGTTCATTGCTGCAGCCAATGGGGGCACGACTTTAGACCTGGTGAGTAAATGTGACCGGCCCAAGAGGTCGGCCAGGACCGTGTGACCGGCCCGAGAGGTCGGCCAGGACCGTGTGACCGGCCCGAGAGGTCGGCCAGGACCGTGTGACCGGCCCGAGAGGTCGGCCAGGACCGTGTGACCATGTGACTGTCTCCCCCAGACTACAAGACCCTGGGCATCCTGAAGCGTCAGTTCCCCAACGCCCCGCTGATCGGGCTGACCGCTACCGCCACCAGCCCCGTCCTGAAGGATGCCCAGAAGATCCTGTGTGTGCAGAGACCTCTGACCTTCACCGCGTCCTTCAACAGACCCAACCTGTTCTATGAGGTAGGGGGGCAGATGGGGGGCAAATCTTCACTCTGTAACCCCTCTCACAGGTGCAGCCTGCTGACTATGTGTGGACACTGATGTAGATGGTGATCGTCTCAGTAGTGCAGCCTCATTTATCATCCACATCAGTATCTACAGCTGCCTGCTCGGTAGGTATAGACATTGATGTAGATGGGCTCAGTAGTGCAGCCTGCCTGCTCAGTATGTATAGACATTGATGTAGATGGGCTCAGTAGTGCAGCCTGCCTGCTCAGTATGTATAGACATTGATGTAGATGGTCTCGGTAGTGCAGCCTGCCTGCTCAGTATGTATAGACAATGATGTAGATGGGCTCGGTAGTGCAGCCTGCCTGCTCGGTAGGTATAGACATTGATGTAGATGGGCTCAGTAGTGCAGCCTGCCTGCTCAGTATGTATAGACATTGATGTAGATGGGCTCAGTAGTGCAGCCTGCCTGCTCAGTATGTATAGACATTGATGTAGATGGTCTCGGTAGTGCAGCCTGCCTGCTCAGTATGTATAGACAATGATGTAGATGGGCTCGGTAGTGCAGCCTGCCTGCTCGGTAGGTATAGACATTGATGTAGATGGGCTCAGTAGTGCAGCCTGCCTGCTCAGTATGTATAGACATTGATGTAGATGGGCTCGGTAGTGCAGCCTGCCTGCTCAGTATGTATAGACAATGATGTAGATGGGCTCGGTAGTGCAGCCTGCCTGCTCGGTAGGTATAGACATTGATGTAGATGGGCTCAGTAGTGCAGCCTGCCTGCTCAGTACGTATAGACATTGATGTAGATGGGCTCAGTAGTGCAGCCTGCCTGCTCGGTAGGTATAGACATTGATGTAGATGGGCTCAGTAGTGCA
The DNA here is from genome assembly GCF_029499605.1 of Hyla sarda. Lineage (NCBI taxonomy): Eukaryota > Metazoa > Chordata > Amphibia > Anura > Hylidae > Hyla > Hyla sarda. The sequence continues at coordinate 440,016 of NW_026608817.1, read as the reverse complement.
GCCTGCCTGCTCAGTACGTATAGACATTGATGTAGATGGGCTCAGTAGTGCAGCCTGCCTGCTCAGTATGTATAGACAATGATGTAGATGGGCTCGGTAGTGCAGCCTGCCTGCTCGGTAGGTATAGACATTGATGTAGATGGGCTCAGTAGTGCAGCCTGCCTGCTCAGTACGTATAGACATTGATGTAGATGGGCTCAGTAGTGCAGCCTGCCTGCTCGGTAGGTATAGACATTGATGTAGATGGGCTCAGTAGTGCAGCCTGCCTGCTCAGTATGTATAGACATTGATGTAGATGGGCTCAGTAGTGCAGCCTGCCTGCTCAGTATGTATAGACATTGATGTAGATGGGCTCAGTAGTGCAGCCTGCCTGCTCAGTACGTATAGACATTGATGTAGATGGGCTCAGTAGTGCAGTCTGCCTGTTCAGTACGTATAGACATTGATGTAGATGGGCTCAGTAGTGCAGCCTGCCTGCTCGGTAGGTATAGACATTGATGTAGATGGGCTCAGTAGTGCAGCCTGCCTGCTCGGTAGGTATAGACATTGATGTAGATGGGCTCAGTAGTGCAGCCTGCCTGCTCAGTACGTATAGACATTGATGTAGATGGGCTCAGTAGTGCAGCCTGCCTGCTCGGTATGTATAGACATTGATGTAGATGGGCTCAGTAGTGCAGCCTGCCTGCTCAGTATGTATAGACATTGATGTAGATGGGCTCAGTATGTATAGACATTGATGTAGATGGGCTCAGTAGTGCAGCCTGCCTGCTCAGTACGTATAGACATTGATGTAGATGGGCTCAGTAGTGCAGCCTGCCTGCTCAGTATGTATAGACATTGATGTAGATGGGCTCAGTAGTGCAGCCTGCCTGCTCAGTACGTATAGACATTGATGTAGATGGGCTCAGTAGTGCAGTCTGCCTGTTCAGTACGTATAGACATTGATGTAGATGGGCTCAGTAGTGCAGCCTGCCTGCTCGGTAGGTATAGACATTGATGTAGATGGGCTCAGTAGTGCAGCCTGCCTGCTCGGTAGGTATAGACATTGATGTAGATGGGCTCAGTAGTGCAGCCTGCCTGCTCAGTACGTATAGACATTGATGTAGATGGGCTCAGTAGTGCAGCCTGCCTGCTCGGTATGTATAGACATTGATGTAGATGGGCTCAGTAGTGCAGCCTGCCTGCTCAGTACGTATAGACATTGATGTAGATGGGCTCAGTAGTGCAGCCTGCCTGCTCGGTACGTATAGACATTGATGTAGATGGGCTCAGTAGTGCAGCCTGCCTGCTCGGTATGTATAGACATTGATGTAGATGGGCTCAGTAGTGCAGCCTGCCTGCTCAGTATGTATAGACATTGATGTAGATGGGCTCAGTAGTGCAGCCTGCCTGCTCAGTACGTATAGACATTGATGTAGATGGGCTCAGTAGTGCAGCCTGCCTGCTCAGTATGTATAGACATTGATGTAGATGGGCTCAGTAGTGCAGCCTGCCTGCTCAGTATGTATAGACATTGATGTAGATGGGCTCAGTAGTGCAGCCTGCCTGCTCAGTATGTATAGACATTGATGTAGATGGGCTCAGTATGTATAGACATTGATGTAGATGGGCTCAGTAGTGCAGCCTGCCTGCTCGGTATGTATAGACATTGATGTAGATGGGCTCAGTAGTGCAGCCTGCCTGCTCAGTATGTATAGACATTGATGTAGATGGGCTCAGTAGTGCAGCCTGCCTGCTCAGTATGTATAGACATTGATGTAGATGGGCTCAGTATGTATAGACATTGATGTAGATGGGCTCAGTAGTGCAGCCTGCCTGCTCAGTACGTATAGACATTGATGTAGATGGGCTCAGTAGTGCAGTCTGCCTGCTCAGTACGTATAGACATTGATGTAGATGGGCTCAGTAGTGCAGTCTGCCTGCTCAGTACGTATAGACATTGATGTAGATGGGCTCAGTAGTGCAGCCTGCCTGCTCGGTACGTATAGACATTGATGTAGATGGGCTCAGTAGTGCAGCCTCAGGGCCTGTAACGTTCTGTCTTCCAGGTTCGGCCGAAGCCGTCGTCCTCCAGTGACTTCATAGAGGACGTGGTAAAGCTGATAAATGACCGATATAAGGGCCAGTCAGGTAATATACTCAGGGGCCCCAGACACTGTGGCCCCTCATACAGGGCAGGAGACCCCACCCCTTATTAACCCTTAATATCACCTTAGGAATCGTCTACTGCTTCTCCCAGAAGGACTCTGAACAAGTCACCATGAGTCTGCAGAAGCTGGGCGTCCGGGCCGGGACCTACCACGCCAACATGGAGGCCCGCGACAAGAGCAAGGTGCACACGCTGTGGACGGAGAACAAGATCCAGGTGGGTTCAGACCACAGTATCATGGCTGTCACATGTATGGAAGAATGAAGTGATGGTCATTATCACCTGCAGGGGGCGCTGCTCTCCATCACTCATAGTATAATCATGTCTGACCAGGATCCATCTCTTCCTCAGGTTGTCGTGGCAACTGTGGCATTCGGTATGGGGATTGATAAACCTGATGTGCGGTTCGTAATTCATCACACGATGAGCAAATCCATGGAAAACTATTACCAGGAGAGCGGACGGGCAGGTACCAGAGAGCAATAGCATCTAATGTATCTATTACAGCCAGCCCCGCCCCCTGTATGACATCACTGATATAATGACATGTGATCACAGCCCCGCCCCCTGTATGACGTCACTGATATAATGACATGTGATCACAGCCCCCGCCCCCTGTATGACATCACTGATATAATGACATGTGATCACAGCCCCGCCCCCTGTATGACATCACTGATATAATGACATGTGATCACAGCCCCGCCCCCTGTATGACATCACTGATATAATGACATGTGATCACAGCCCCGCCCCCTGTATGACATCACTGATATAATGACATGTGATCACAGCCCCGCCCCCTGTATGACATCACTGATATAATGACATGTGATCACAGCCCCGCCCCCTGTATGACATCACTGATATGACATGTGATCACAGCCCCGCCCCCTGTATGACATCACTGATATGACATGTGATCACAGCCCCGCCCCCTGTATGACATCACTGATATAATGACATGTGATCACAGCCCCGCCCCCTGTATGACATCACTGATATGACATGTGATCACAGCCCCGCCCCCTGTATGACATCACTGATATCACATGTGATCACAGCCCCGCCCCCTGTATGACATCACTGATATGACATGTGATCACAGCCCCGCCCCCTGTATGACATCACTGATATAGTAATATGACATGTGATCACAGCCCCCGCCCCCTGTATGACATCACTGATATAATGACATGTGATCACAGCCCCGCCCCCTGTATGACATCACTGATATAATGACATGTGATCACAGCCCCGCCCCCCTGTATGACATCACTGATATAATGACATGTGATCACAGCCCCGCCCCCTGTATGACATCACTGATATGGACATGTGATCACAGCCCCGCCCCCTGTATGACATCACTGATATAATGACATGTGATCACAGCCCCGCCCCCCTGTATGACATCACTGATATGACATGTGATCACAGCCCCCGCCCCCTGTATGACATCACTGATATGACATGTGATCACAGCCCCGCCCCCTGTATGACATCACTGATATGACATGTGATCACAGCCCCGCCCCCTGTATGACATCACTGATATAATGACATGTGATCACAGCCCCGCCCCCTGTATGACATCACTGATATAATATAATGACATGTGATCACAGCCCCGCCCCCTGTATGACATCACTGATATAATGACATGTGATCACAGCCCCGCCCCCTGTATGACATCACTGATATAATATAATGACATGTGATCACAGCCCCGCCCCCCTGTATGACATCACTGATATAATGACATGTGATCACAGCCCCCGCCCCCTGTATGACATCACTGATATAATGACATGTGATCACAGCCCCGCCCCCTGTATGACATCACTGATATAATATGACATGTGATCACAGCCCCGCCCCCTGTATGACATCACTGATATAATGACATGTGATCACAGCCCCGCCCCCTGTATGACATCACTGATATAATATAATGACATGTGATCACAGCCCCGCCCCCCTGTATGACATCACTGATATAATGACATGTGATCACAGCCCCGCCCCCTGTATGACATCACTGATATAATATAATGACATGTGATCACAGCCCCGCCCCCTGTATGACATCACTGATATAATGACATGTGATCACAGCCCCGCCCCCTGTAATGACATCACTGATATAATGACATGTGATCACAGCCCCGCCCCCCTGTATGAACATCACTGATATAATATGACATGTGATCAACAGCCCCGCCCCCTGTTCATGTATCTCAGGCCGGGATGATCAGCGTGCGGACTGTATCCTGTACTCGGGGTTCGGTGACATCTTCCGGATCAGCTCTATGGTGGTGATGGAGAACGTGGGGCAGCAGAAGCTGTATGAGATGGTCGGATACTGCCAGGAGCTGCGGAGGTGGGTGTGCGGGGGGTTTAGGTGGGGGGGGACGGGATAGGCGGGGTTTTAGGTGGGAGGGGTATGTTGGGGGATGGGTTTGGCGTGTGGGGTTTAGGTCGGGGATGGGTTTGGCGTGTGGGGTTTAGTTCGGGGGATGGGTTTGGCGTGCTGGGTTTATGCTGGGGGATGGGTTTGGCGTGTGTGGGGGGGGGGGGGGATCGGCGTGCTGGGTTTATGCTGGGGGGGATGGGTTTGGCGTGTGGGGTTTTGGTTGGGGGATGGGTTTGGCGTGTGGGGTTTAAGTTGGGGGATGGGTTTGGCGTGTGGGGTTTAGGTTGGGGGATGGGTTTGGCGTGTGGGGTTTAGGTTGGGGGATGGGTTTGGCGTGTGGGGTTTAGGTTGGGGGATGGGTTTGGCGTGTGGGGTTTAGGTTGGGGGATGGGTTTGGCGTGTGGGGTTTAGGTGGGGGGGGGGACGGGATCGGCGTGCTGGGTTTATGCTGGGGGATGGGTTTGGCGTGTGGGGTTTAGGTTGGGGGATGGGTTTGGCGTGTGGGGTTTAGGTTGGGGATGGGTTTGGCGTGTGGGGTTTAGGTTGGGGGATGGGTTTGGCGTGTGGGGTTTAGGTTGGGGGATGGGTTTGGCGTGTGGGGTTTAGGTTGGGGGATGGGTTTGGCGTGTGGGGTTTAGGTTGGGGGATGGGTTTGGCGTGTGGGGTTTAGGTTGGGGGATGGGTTTGGTGTGTGGGGTTTAGGTTGGGGGATGGGTTTGGCGTGTGGGGTTTAGGTTGGGGGATGGGTTTGGTGTGTGGGGTTTAGGTTGGGGGATGGGTTTGGCGTGTGGGGTTTAGGTTGGGGGATGGGTTTGGCGTGTGGGGTTTAGGTTGGGGGATGGGTTTGGCGTGTGGGGTTTAGGTTGGGGGATGGGTTTGGTGTGTGGGGTTTAGGTTGGGGGATGGGTTTGGCGTGTGGGGTTTAGGTTGGGGGATGGGTTTGGCGTGTGGGGTTTAGGTTGGGGGATGGGTTTGGCGTGTGGGGTTTAGGTTGGGGGATGGGTTTGGCGTGTGGGGTTTAGGTTGGGGGATGGGTTTGGTGTGTGGGGTTTAGGTTGGGGGATGGGTTTGGCGTGTGGGGTTTAGGTTGGGGGATGGGTTTGGTGTGTGGGGTTTAGGTTGGGGGATGGGTTTGGCGTGTGGGGTTTAGGTTGGGGGATGGGTTTGGCGTGTGGGGTTTAGGTTGGGGGATGGGTTTGGCGTGTGGGGTTTAGGTTGGGGGATGGGTTTGGCGTGTGGGGTTTAGGTGGGGGGGGGACGGGATCAGCGTGCTGGGTTTATGTTGGGGGATGGGTTTGGCGTGTGGGGTTTATGTTGGGGGATGGGTTTGGCGTGTGGGGTTTAGGTTGGGGGATGGGTTTGGCGTGTGGGGGTTTAGGTTGGGGGATGGGTTTGGTGTGTGGGGTTTAGGTTGGGGGATGTTGGCGTGTGGGGTTTAGGTTGGGGGATGGGTTTGGCGTGCTGTGTTTAGTTTGGGTCTCGCAGAGGGTTCGTTACCCTGTATCACTCGGGTGTGTTCTGGCGCAGGTGCAGACGCGTCCTCATCGCGAAGCATTTTGATGAAGTTTGGGATTCGGCGCAGTGTAACCAGATGTGCGATAACTGCAGCAGCCATAAGGGTAAGTGGGAGGAGTCAGCAGGGATGAAGGGGCGGAGCTAACCATTGCGGTTTTAACCTTCTGTCCGTTTTTTTGTTTGCAGACTGTGAAGAGGCGGATGTTGGGGATTACGCCAGAGACGTCGTGAAGATCCTGCGGCACGCCGAGCAGATGGACGAGAAGCTGACGCCGCTGAAACTGCTGGACGCCTGGAGCGGGAAAGGAGTCGCCAAACTGCGCGTCACCCAAATCCTTCCCCCAAAACTGCCCCGCGACCAACTGGAGAGGATCATCACCCACCTGCTGCTCCAGCACTACATCAGGTACTGCCCCCCGGGGGCCCAGAAATCAGGGGCGTGGCTTATTGTAAAGGGGGTGTGGCCTACTCGTGCCCAGACGTATCTGAAGAGATTCAGTGTTATTACATCGGGCCCCGTGGGATCCGTGTGGCCCCTATAGTTCAGGAAGGACTCTCCATCTCTCATACAGAGCTGAAGCTTCGTTTCTATTGCACCAGTTCTTATCCTGTGATCGTCGCTGTTTTCTCTCCTCAGGGAAGATTTTAGCTTCACAGCGTACGCCACCATCTCCTACCTCAAAGAGGGGCCCAAAGCAAGCGCCCTGCGGGGCCCCGAACATCCCATCCCCCTCCACATGAGACGAGCGGGAAACAACACAACCAAGGTGATAACCTGTACTGTGTGATTGTCAGGGATGATGGGAGTGATACATTGTATGTGATAGGAGATTAGATTGTGATCTCCTGGGGTCAGGGATGATGGGAGTGATACATTGTATGTGATAGGAGATTAGATTGTGATCTCCTGGGGTCAGGGATGATGGGAGTGATGATACATTGTATGATAGGAGATTAGATTGTGATCTCCTGGGGTCAGGGATGATGGGAGTGATACATTGTATGATAGGAGATTAGATTGTGATCTCCTGGGGTCAGGGATGATGGAAGTGATACATTGTATGATAGGAGATTAGATTGTGATCTCCTGGGGTCAGGGATGATGGGAGTGATACATTGTATGATAGGAGATTAGATTGTGATCTCCTGGGGTCAGGGATGATGGGAGTGATACATTGTATGATAGGAGATTAGATTGTGATCTCCTGGGGTCAGGGATGATGGGAGTGATACATTGTATATGATAGGAGATTAGATTGTGATCTCCTGGGGTCAGGGATGATGGGAGTGATACATTGTATGATAGGAGATTAGATTGTGATCTCCTGGGGTCAGGGATGATGGGAGTGATACATTGTATGATAGGAGATTAGATTGTGATCTCCTGGGGTCAGGGATGATGGGAGTGATACATTGTATGATAGGAGATTAGATTGTGAGCTCCTGGGGTCAGGGATGATGGGAGTGATACATTGTATGATAGGAGATTAGATTGTGATCTCCTGGAGTCAGGGATGATGGGAGTGATACATTGTATGATAGGAGATTAGATTGTGATCTCCTGGGGTCAGGGATGATGGGAGTGATACATTGTATGATAGGAGATTAGATTGTGATCTCCTGGGGTCAGGGATGATGGGAGTGATACATTGTATGATAGGAGATTAGATTGTGATCTCCTGGGGTCAGGGATGATGGGAGTGATACATTGTATGTGATAGGAGATTAGATTGTGATCTCCTGGGGTCAGGGATGATGGGAGTGATACATTGTATGATAGGAGATTAGATTGTGAGCTCCTGGGATCAGGGATGATGGGAGTGATACATTGTATGATAGGAGATTAGATTGTGATCTCCTGGGGTCAGGGATGATGGGAGTGATACATTGTATGACACATTAGATTGTGATCTCCTGGGGTCAGGGATGATGGGAGTGATACATTGTATGTGATAGGAGATTAGATTGTGATCTCCTGGGGTCAGGGATGATGGGAGTGATACATTGTATGATAGGAGATTAGATTGTGATCCCCTGGGGTCAGGGATGATGGGAGTGATGATACATTGTATGATAGGAGATTAGATTGTGAGCTCCTGGGGTCAGGGATGATGGGAGTGATACATTGTATGATAGGAGATTAGATTGTGATCTCCTGGGGTCAGGGATGATGGGAGTGATACATTGTATGTGATAGGAGATTAGATTGTGATCTCCTGGGGTCAGGGATGATGGGAGTGATACATTGTATGATAGGAGATTAGATTGTGATCTCCTGGGGTCAGGGATGATGGGAGTGATACATTGTATGATAGGAGATTAGATTGTGAGCTCCTGGGGTCAGGGATGATGGGAGTGATACATTGTATGATAGGAGATTAGATTGTGATCTCCTGGGGTCAGGGATGATGGGAGTGATACATTGTATGTGATAGATTAGATTGTGAGCTCCTGGGGTCAGGGATGATGGGAGTGATACATTGTATGTGATAGGAGATTAGATTGTGATCTCCTGGGGTCAGGGATGATGGGAGTGATACATTGTATGATAGTAGATTAGATTGTGATCTCCTGGGGTCAGGGATGATGGGAGTGATACATTGTATGTGATAGGAGATAAGATTGTGATCTCCTGGGGTCAGGGATGATGGGAGTGATACATTGTATGTGATAGGAGATTAGATTGTGATCTCCTGGGGTCAGGGATGATGGGAGTGATACATTGTATGTGATAGGAGATTAGATTGTGATCTCCTGGGGTCAGGGATGATGGGAGTGATACATTGTATGTGATAGGGGATTAGATTGTGATCTCCTGGGGTCAGGGATGATGGGAGTGATACATTGTATGATAGGAGATTAGATTGTGAGCTCCTGGGGTCAGGGATGATGGGAGTGATACATTGTATGTGATAGGAGATTAGATTGTGATCTCCTGGGGTCAGGGATGATGGGAGTGATACATTGTATGATAGGAGATTAGATTGTGATCTCCTGGGGTCAGGGATGATGGGAGTGATACATTGTATGTGATAGGAGATTAGATTGTGATCTCCTGGGGTCAGGGATGATGGGAGTGATACATTGTATGATAGGAGATTAGATTGTGATCTCCTGGGGTCAGGGATGATGGGAGTGATACATTGTATGTGATAGGAGATTAGATTGTGATCTCCTGGGGTCAGGGATGATGGGAGTGATACATTGTATGATAGGAGATTAGATTGTGATCTCCTGGGGTCAGGGATGATGGGAGTGATACATTGTATGATAGGAGATTAGATTGTGATCTCCTGGGGTCAGGGATGATGGGAGTGATACATTGTATGATAGGAGATTAGATTGTGATCTCCTGGGGTCAGGGATGATGGGAGTGATACATTGTATGATAGGAGATTAGATTGTGAGCTCCTGGGGTCAGGGATGATGGGAGTGATACATTGTATGATAGGAGATTAGATTGTGATCTCCTGGGGTCAGGGATGATGGGAGTGATACATTGTATGATAGGAGATTAGATTGTGATCTCCTGGGGTCAGGGATGATGGGAGTGATACATTGTATGATAGGAGATTAGATTGTGAGCTCCTGGGGTTAGGGATGATGGGAGTGATACATTGTATGATAGGAGATTAGATTGTGAGCTCCTGGGGTCAGGGATGATGGGAGTGATACATTGTATGTGATAGGAGATTAGATTGTGATCTCCTGGGGTCAGGGATGATGGGAGTGATACATTGTATGATAGGAGATTAGATTGTGATCTCCTGGGGTCAGGGATGATGGGAGTCATACATTGTATGATAGGAGATTAGATTGTGAGCTCCTGGGGTCAGGGATGATGGGAGTGATACATTGTATGATAGGAGATTAGATTGTGAGCTCCTGGGGTCAGGGATGATGGGAGTGATACATTGTATGATAGGAGATTAGATTGTGAGCTCCTGGGGTCAGGGATGATGGGAGTGATACATTGTATGTGATAGGAGATTAGATTGTGATCTCCTGGGGTCAGGGATGATGGGAGTGATACATTGTATGTGATAGGAGATTAGATTGTGAGCTCCTGGGGTCAGGGATGATGGGAGTGATACATTGTATGTGATAGGAGATTAGATTGCGAGCTCCTGGGGACAGGGATGATGGGAGTGATGATACATTGTATGTGATAGGAGATTAGATTGTGATCTCCTGGGGTCAGGGATGATGGGAGTGATACATTGTATGATAGGAGATTAGATTGTGATCTCCTGGGGTCAGGGATGATGGGAGTGATACATTGTATGATAGGAGATTAGATTGTGATCTCCTGGGGTCAGAGATGATGGGAGTGATACATTGTATGATAGGAGATTAGATTGTGATCTCCTGGGGTCAGGGATGATGGGAGTGATACATTGTATGTGATAGGAGATTAGATTGTGATCTCCTGGGGTCAGGGATGATGGGAGTGATGATACATTGTATGATAGGAGATTAGATTGTGATCTCCTGGGGTCAGGGATGATGGGAGTGATACATTGTATGATAGGAGATTAGATTGTGATCTCCTGGGGTCAGGGATGATGGGGGTGATACATTGTATGATAGGAGATTAGATTGTGAGCTCCTGGGGTCAGGGATGATGGGAGTGATACATTGTATGTGATAGGAGATTAGATTGTGAGCTCCTGGGGTCAGGGATGATGGGAGTGATACATTGTATGTGATAGGAGATTAGATTGTGAGCTCCTGGGGTCAGGGATGATGGGAGTGATACATTGTATGATAGGAGATTAGATTGTGATCTCCTGGGGTCAGGGATGATGGGAGTGATACATTGTATGTGATAGGAGATTAGATTGTGATCTCCTGGGGTCAGGGATGATGGGAGTGATACATTGTATGATAGGAGATTAGATTGTGAGCTCCTGGGGTCAGGGATGATGGGAGTGATACATTGTATGATAGGAGATTAGATTGTGATCTCCTGGGGTCAGGGATGATGGGAGTGATACATTGTAAGATAGGAGATTAGATTGTGATCTCCTGGGATCAGGGATGATGGGAGTGATACATTGTATGATAGGAGATTAGATTGTGATCTCCTGGGGTCAGGGATGATGGGAGTGATACATTGTATGATAGGAGATTAGATTGTGATCTCCTGGGGTCAGGGATGATGGGAGTGATACATTGTATGATAGGAGATTAGATTGTGAGCTCCTGGGGTCAGGGATGATGGGAGTGATACATTGTATGATAGGAGATTAGATTGTGATCTCCTGGGGTCAGGGATGATAGGAGTGATACATTGTATGATAGGAGATTAGATTGTGATCTCCTGGGGTCAGGGATGATGGGAGTGATACATTGTATGTGATAGGAGATTAGATTGTGATCTCCTGGGGTCAGGGATGATGGGAGTGATACATTGTATGATAGGAGATTACATTGTGATCTCCTGGGGTCAGGGATGATGGGAGTTGTACTGTATATTCCCCTATAGATTCGCTTCCCTCGTCCATCTACATCTCAGAAGAAAACTCCAGGAAGTTCCTCAGAGTCTGGAGACAAGCGGCGTCTTCCTTCGCAGAACAGCCCTCGGACCAAGAAGATCCGCAGCAGCTCCCCTGACCCCGCCATAGTCATCGACTGACCCCAGATGTGACCTCATCCCTGTGCTGTGACCCCTGGAGATGATGAGGGTTATACACATCCGCCTACACTGATCCTGATCCCTGTACAGAACCTCCCTCCCCACCAATGGTCTGATCTCTATATATGGGCTGCACTGTATATTAGGGTGGTCACTGTAAATCCGTTTTCTACAGTAAATTACGCTGATAAACAAAACAGTTACTTTGGAGTGAATTTAACCCCTTAGAGTGTTGGTCGCTGGGAATAAGATGAGGGATCTGGGCTGCCGGGAGAGCGCCACCTCCTGGCCGGGGACTCTACAATCATTTGTAACAATACAGGGATATCCAAACTAGAGATGAGCGAACTTACAGTAAATTCAATTCGTCACAAACTTCTCAGCTCGGCGGTTGATGACTTTTCCTGCATAAATTAGTTCAGCTTTCCGGTGCTCCGGTGGCTGAAGACTCTTTCCTAGGACTGTATCCACCTTTTCCAGCCACCGGAGCACCGGAAAGCTGAACTAATTTATGCAGGAAAAGTCATCAACCGCCGAGCTGAGAAGTTTGTGACGAATCGAATTTACTGTGAGTTCGCTCATCTCTAATCCAAACCTTTCAGATTTATTATCTTGGAGGGCGCGTCTGTATATTACGGCCTTGTGACCTGAGGGGACAGGTTCGTTCGGGTTATTGAGCTTTGTCCCTTATTAAATGGAAAAATGTATTTCATACTGGGATATATATTTATACAGGTAATACTAGTAATGAGCATGTGCTAAATATATGTATGTACTGCTATATGACTGCCCAGAGATATATGATAGAGAGATATAGATATATATATATAACACACACACACACACACACGGAAAATGGTTCCAACATGTATCAACTTTATTGGTGTTATCAGATATAAAAATGGAGGGATTCCTACCAGGAGGGGGGGGGAGGGAGGGAAAGAAAGAAAGAAAGAATACAAGGGGTTACTCTAGAGCCATGAATACATCTAATCACAGTCTGTATACATTATAAAGAATACAAGGGGTTACTCTAGAGCCATGAATACACCTAATCACAGTCTGTATACATTATAAAGAATAAAGGGGTTACTCTAGAGCCATGAATACATCTAATCACAGTCTGTATACATTATAAAGAATACAAGGGGTTACTCTAGAGCCATGAATACATCTAATTACAGTCTATATACATTATAAAGAATACAAGGGGTTACTCTAGAGCCATGAATACATCTAATCACAGTCTATATACATTATAAAGAATAAAGGGGTTACTCTAGAGCCATGAATACATCTAATCACAGTCTGTGTATACATTATAAAGAATACAAGGGGTTACTCTAGAGCCATGAATACATCTAATCACAGTCTATATACATTATAAAGAATACAAGGGGTTACTCTAGAGCCATGAATACATCTAATCACAGTCTGTATACATTATAAAGAATACAAGGGGTTACTCTAGAGCCATGAATACATCTAATCACAGTCTATATACATTATAAAGAATACAAGGGGTTACTCTAGAGCCATGAATACATCTAATCACAGTCTATATACATTATAAAGTATACAAGGGGTTACTCTAGAGCCATGAATACACCTAATCACAGTCTGTATATACATTATAAAGAATACAAGGGGTTACTCTAGAGCCATGAATACACCTAATCACAGTCTGTATATACATTATAAAGAATACAAGGGGTTACTCTAGAGCCATGAATACATCTAATCACAGTCTATATACATTATAAAGAATACAAGGGGTTACTCTAGAGCCATGAATACATCTAATCACAGTCTATATACATTATAAAGAATATAAGGGGTTACTCTAGAGCCATAAATACATCTAATCACAGTCTATATACATTATAAAGAATACAAGGGGTTACTCTAGAGCCATGAATACATCTAATCACAGTCTATATATACATTATAAAGAATACAAGGGGTCACTCTAGAGCCATGAATACATCTAATCACAGTCTATATACATGATAAAGAATACAAGGGGTTACTCTAGAGCCATGAATACATCTAATCACAGTCTATATATACATTATAAAGAATACAAGGGGTCACTCTAGAGCCATGAATACATCTAATCACAGTCTATATACATTATAAAGAATACAAGGGGTCACTCTAGAGCCATGAATACATCTAATCACAGTCTATATACATTATAAAGAATACAAGGGGTTACTCTAGAGCCATGAATACATCTAATCACAGTCTATATACATTATAAAGAATACAAGGGGTTACTCTAGAGCCATGAATACATCTAATCACAGTCTATATACATTATAAAGAATACAAGGGGTTACTCTAGAGCCATGAATACATCTAATCACAGTCTGTATATACATTATAAACAATACAAGGGGTTACTCTAGAGCCATGAATACATCTAATCACAGTCTGTATATACATTATAAAGAATAAAGGGGTTACTCTAGAGCCATGAATACACCTAATCACAGTCTATATACATTATAAAGAATATAAGGGGTTACTCTAGAGCCATGAATACATCTAATCTCAGTCTATATACATTATAAAGAATACAAGGGGTTACTCTAGAGCCATGAATACACCTAATCACAGTCTGTATACATTATAAAGAATACAAGGGGTTACTCTAGAGCCATGAATACATCTAATCACAGTCTGTATATACATTATAAAGAATAAAGGGGTTACTCTAGAGCCATGAATACACCTAATCACAGTCTATATACATTATAAAGAATACAAGGGGTTACTCTAGAGCCATGAATACACCTAATCACAGTCTATATACATTATAAAGAATACAAGGGGTTACTCTAGAGCTATGAATACATCTAATCACAGTCTGTATATACATTATAAAGAATAAAGGGGTTACTCTAGAGCCATGAATACATCTAATCACAGTCTGTATATACATTATAAAGAATACAAGGGGTTACTCTAGAGCCATGAATACATCTAATCACAGTCTATATACATTATAAAGTATACAAGGGGTTACTCTAGAGCCATGAATACATCTAATCACAGTCTATATACATTATAAAGAATACAAGGGGTTACTCTAGAGCCATGAATACATCTAATCACAGTCTATATACATTATAAAGAATAAAGGGGTTACTCTAGAGCCATGAATACATCTAATCACAGTCTGTATATACATTATAAAGAATACAAGGGGTTACTCTAGAGCCATGAATACACCTAATCACAGTCTGTATACATTATAAAGAATAAAGGGGTTACTCTAGAGCCATGAATACACCTAATCACAGTCTATATACATTATAAAGAATACAAGGGGTTACTCTAGAGCCATGAATACACCTAATCACAGTCTATATACATTATAAAGAATACAAGGGGTTACTCTAGAGCTATGAATACATCTAATCACAGTCTGTATATACATTATAAAGAATAAAGGGGTTACTCTAGAGCCATGAATACATCTAATCACAGTCTGTATATACATTATAAAGAATACAAGGGGTTACTCTAGAGCCATGAATACATCTAATCACAGTCTTTATACATTATAAAGTATACAAGGGGTTACTCTAGAGCCATGAATACATCTAATCACAGTCTATATACATTATAAAGAATACAAGGGGTTACTCTAGAGCCATGAATACATCTAATCACAGTCTATATACATTATAAAGAATAAAGGGGTTACTCTAGAGCCATGAATACATCTAATCACAGTCTGTATATACATTATAAAGAATACAAGGGGTTACTCTAGAGCCATGAATACACCTAATCACAGTCTGTATACATTATAAAGAATACAAGGGGTTACTCTAGAGCCATGAATACATCTAATCACAGTCTATATACATTATAAAGAATACAAGGGGTTACTCTAGAGCCAATGAATACATCTAATCACAGTCTATATACATTATAAAGAATACAAGGGGTTACTCTAGAGCTATGAATACATCTAATCACAGTCTGTATATACATTATAAAGAATAAAGGGGTTACTCTAGAGCCATGAATACATCTAATCACAGTCTGTATATACATTATAAAGAATACAAGGGGTTACTCTAGAGCCATGAATACATCTAATCACAGTCTATATACATTATAAAGTATACAAGGGGTTACTCTAGAGCCATGAATACATCTAATCACAGTCTATATACATTATAAAGAATACAAGGGGTTACTCTAGAGCCATGAATACATCTAATCACAGTCTATATACATTATAAAGAATAAAGGGGTTACTCTAGAGCCATGAATACATCTAATCACAGTCTGTATATACATTATAAAGAATACAAGGGGTTACTCTAGAGCCATGAATACACCTAATCACAGTCTGTATACATTATAAAGAATACAAGGGGTTACTCTAGAGCCATGAATACATCTAATCACAGTCTATATACATTATAAAGAATACAAGGGGTTACTCTAGAGCCAATGAATACATCTAAATCACAGTCTATATACATTATAAAGAATACAAGGGGTTACTCTAGAGCCATGAATACATCTAATCACAGTCTGTATACATTATAAAGAATACAAGGGGTTACTCTAGAGCCATGAATACACCTAATCACAGTCTGTATACATTATAAAGAATAAAGGGGTTACTCTAGAGCCATGAATACATCTAATCACTGTCTATATACATTATAAAGAATACAAGGGGTTACTCTAGAGCCATGAATACATCTAATCACAGTCTATATACATTATAAAGAATACAAGGGGTTACTCTAGAGCCATGAATACATCTAATCACAGTCTATATACATTATAAAGAATACAAGGGGTTACTCTAGAGCCATGAATACATCTAATTACAGTCTATATATACATTATAAAGAATACAAGGGGTTACTCTAGAGCCATGAATACATCTAATTACAGTCTATATACATTATAAAGAATACAAGGGGTTACTCTAGAGCCATGAATACATCTAATCACAGTCTATATATACATTATAAAGAATACAAGGGGTTACTCTAGAGCCATGAATACATCTAATCACAGTCTGTATATACATTATAAAGAATACAAGGGGTTACTCTAGAGCCATGAATACATCTAATCACAGTCTATATACATTATAAAGAATACAAGGGGTTACTCTAGAGCCATGAATACATCTAATCACAGTCTATATACATTATAAAGAATACAAGGGGTTACTCTAGAGCCATGAATACATCTAATCACAGTCTATATATACATTATAAAGAATACAAGGGGTTACTCTAGAGCCATGAATACATCTAATCACAGTCTATATACATTATAAAGAATACAAGGGGTTACTCTAGAGCCATGAATACATCTAATCACAGTCTATATACATTATAAAGAATACAAGGGGTTACTCTAGAGCCATGAATACATCTAATCTCAGTCTGTATACATTATAAAGAATACAAGGGGTTACTCTAGAGCCATGAATACATCTAATCACAGTCTATATACATTATAAAGAATACAAGGGGTTACTCTAGAGCCATGAATACATCTAATCACAGTCTATGTACATTATAAAGAATACAAGGGGTTACTCTAGAGCCATGAATACATCTAATCACAGTCTATATACATTATAAAGAATACAAGGGGTTACTCTAGAGCCATGAATACATCTAATCTCAGTCTGTATACATTATAAAGAATACAAGGGGTTACTCTAGAGCCATGAATACATCTAATCACAGTCTATATACATTATAAAGAATACAAGGGGTTACTCTAGAGCCATGAATACATCTAATCACAGTCTATATACATTATAAAGAATAAAGGGGTTACTCTAGAGCCATGAATACATCTAATCACAGTCTGTATATACATTATAAAGAATACAAGGGGTTACTCTAGAGCCATGAATACACCTAATCACAGTCTGTATACATTATAAAGAATAAAGGGGTTACTCTAGAGCCATGAATACACCTAATCACAGTCTATATACATTATAAAGAATACAAGGGGTTACTCTAGAGCCATGAATACACCTAATCACAGTCTATATACATTATAAAGAATACAAGGGGTTACTCTAGAGCCATGAATACACCTAATCACAGTCTATATACATTATAAAGAATACAAGGGGTTACTCTAGAGCTATGAATACATCTAATCACAGTCTGTATATACATTATAAAGAATAAAGGGGTTACTCTAGAGCCATGAATACATCTAATCACAGTCTGTATATACATTATAAAGAATACAAGGGGTTACTCTAGAGCCATGAATACATCTAATCACAGTCTTTATACATTATAAAGTATACAAGGGGTTACTCTAGAGCCATGAATACATCTAATCACAGTCTATATACATTATAAAGAATACAAGGGGTTACTCTAGAGCCATGAATACATCTAATCACAGTCTATATACATTATAAAGAATAAAGGGGTTACTCTAGAGCCATGAATACATCTAATCACAGTCTGTATATACATTATAAAGAATACAAGGGGTTACTCTAGAGCCATGAATACACCTAATCACAGTCTGTATACATTATAAAGAATACAAGGGGTTACTCTAGAGCCATGAATACATCTAATCACAGTCTATATACATTATAAAGAATACAAGGGGTTACTCTAGAGCCAATGAATACATCTAATCACAGTCTATATACATTATAAAGAATACAAGGGGTTACTCTAGAGCTATGAATACATCTAATCACAGTCTGTATATACATTATAAAGAATAAAGGGGTTACTCTAGAGCCATGAATACACCTAATCACAGTCTATATACATTATAAAGAATACAAGGGGTTACTCTAGAGCTATGAATACATCTAATCACAGTCTGTATATACATTATAAAGAATAAAGGGGTTACTCTAGAGCCATGAATACATCTAATCACAGTCTGTATATACATTATAAAGAATACAAGGGGTTACTCTAGAGCCATGAATACATCTAATCACAGTCTTTATACATTATAAAGTATACAAGGGGTTACTCTAGAGCCATGAATACATCTAATCACAGTCTATATACATTATAAAGAATACAAGGGGTTACTCTAGAGCCATGAATACATCTAATCACAGTCTATATACATTATAAAGAATAAAGGGGTTACTCTAGAGCCATGAATACATCTAATCACAGTCTGTATATACATTATAAAGAATACAAGGGGTTACTCTAGAGCCATGAATACACCTAATCACAGTCTGTATACATTATAAAGAATACAAGGGGTTACTCTAGAGCCATGAATACATCTAATCACAGTCTATATACATTATAAAGAATACAAGGGGTTACTCTAGAGCCAATGAATACATCTAATCACAGTCTATATACATTATAAAGAATACAAGGGGTTACTCTAGAGCTATGAATACATCTAATCACAGTCTGTATATACATTATAAAGAATAAAGGGGTTACTCTAGAGCCATGAATACATCTAATCACAGTCTGTATATACATTATAAAGAATACAAGGGGTTACTCTAGAGCCATGAATACATCTAATCACAGTCTATATACATTATAAAGTATACAAGGGGTTACTCTAGAGCCATGAATACATCTAATCACAGTCTATATACATTATAAAGAATACAAGGGGTTACTCTAGAGCCATGAATACATCTAATCACAGTCTATATACATTATAAAGAATAAAGGGGTTACTCTAGAGCCATGAATACACCCAATCACAGTCTATATACATTATAAAGAATACAAGGGGTTACTCTAGAGCCATGAATACACCTAATCACAGTCTGTATACATTATAAAGAATACAAGGGGTTACTCTAGAGCCATGAATACATCTAATCACAGTCTATATACATTATAAAGAATACAAGGGGTTACTCTAGAGCCAATGAATACATCTAAATCACAGTCTATATACATTATAAAGAATACAAGGGGTTACTCTAGAGCCATGAATACATCTAATCACAGTCTGTATACATTATAAAGAATACAAGGGGTTACTCTAGAGCCATGAATACACCTAATCACAGTCTGTATACATTATAAAGAATAAAGGGGTTACTCTAGAGCCATGAATACATCTAATCACTGTCTATATACATTATAAAGAATACAAGGGGTTACTCTAGAGCCATGAATACATCTAATCACAGTCTATATACATTATAAAGAATACAAGGGGTTACTCTAGAGCCATGAATACATCTAATCACAGTCTATATACATTATAAAGAATACAAGGGGTTACTCTAGAGCCATGAATACATCTAATTACAGTCTATATATACATTATAAAGAATACAAGGGGTTACTCTAGAGCCATGAATACATCTAATTACAGTCTATATACATTATAAAGAATACAAGGGGTTACTCTAGAGCCATGAATACATCTAATCACAGTCTATATATACATTATAAAGAATACAAGGGGTTACTCTAGAGCCATGAATACATCTAA
Source organism: Hyla sarda (assembly GCF_029499605.1). NCBI lineage: Eukaryota > Metazoa > Chordata > Amphibia > Anura > Hylidae > Hyla > Hyla sarda. Next base: position 419,814 of record NW_026608817.1, on the reverse strand, counting down.
TCACAGTCTGTATATACATTATAAAGAATACAAGGGGTTACTCTAGAGCCATGAATACATCTAATCACAGTCTATATACATTATAAAGAATACAAGGGGTTACTCTAGAGCCATGAATACATCTAATCACAGTCTATATACATTATAAAGAATACAAGGGGTTACTCTAGAGCCATGAATACATCTAATCACAGTCTATATATACATTATAAAGAATACAAGGGGTTACTCTAGAGCCATGAATACATCTAATCACAGTCTATATACATTATAAAGAATACAAGGGGTTACTCTAGAGCCATGAATACATCTAATCACAGTCTATATACATTATAAAGAATACAAGGGGTTACTCTAGAGCCATGAATACATCTAATCTCAGTCTGTATACATTATAAAGAATACAAGGGGTTACTCTAGAGCCATGAATACATCTAATCACAGTCTATATACATTATAAAGAATACAAGGGGTTACTCTAGAGCCATGAATACATCTAATCACAGTCTATGTACATTATAAAGAATACAAGGGGTTACTCTAGAGCCATGAATACATCTAATCACAGTCTATATACATTATAAAGAATACAAGGGGTTACTCTAGAGCCATGAATACATCTAATCTCAGTCTGTATACATTATAAAGAATACAAGGGGTTACTCTAGAGCCATGAATACATCTAATCACAGTCTATATACATTATAAAGAATACAAGGGGTTACTCTAGAGCCATGAATACATCTAATCACAGTCTATATACATTATAAAGAATAAAGGGGTTACTCTAGAGCCATGAATACATCTAATCACAGTCTGTATATACATTATAAAGAATACAAGGGGTTACTCTAGAGCCATGAATACACCTAATCACAGTCTGTATACATTATAAAGAATAAAGGGGTTACTCTAGAGCCATGAATACACCTAATCACAGTCTATATACATTATAAAGAATACAAGGGGTTACTCTAGAGCCATGAATACACCTAATCACAGTCTATATACATTATAAAGAATACAAGGGGTTACTCTAGAGCTATGAATACATCTAATCACAGTCTGTATATACATTATAAAGAATAAAGGGGTTACTCTAGAGCCATGAATACATCTAATCACAGTCTGTATATACATTATAAAGAATACAAGGGGTTACTCTAGAGCCATGAATACATCTAATCACAGTCTTTATACATTATAAAGTATACAAGGGGTTACTCTAGAGCCATGAATACATCTAATCACAGTCTATATACATTATAAAGAATACAAGGGGTTACTCTAGAGCCATGAATACATCTAATCACAGTCTATATACATTATAAAGAATAAAGGGGTTACTCTAGAGCCATGAATACATCTAATCACAGTCTGTATATACATTATAAAGAATACAAGGGGTTACTCTAGAGCCATGAATACACCTAATCACAGTCTGTATACATTATAAAGAATACAAGGGGTTACTCTAGAGCCATGAATACATCTAATCACAGTCTATATACATTATAAAGAATACAAGGGGTTACTCTAGAGCCAATGAATACATCTAATCACAGTCTATATACATTATAAAGAATACAAGGGGTTACTCTAGAGCTATGAATACATCTAATCACAGTCTGTATATACATTATAAAGAATAAAGGGGTTACTCTAGAGCCATGAATACATCTAATCACAGTCTGTATATACATTATAAAGAATACAAGGGGTTACTCTAGAGCCATGAATACATCTAATCACAGTCTATATACATTATAAAGTATACAAGGGGTTACTCTAGAGCCATGAATACATCTAATCACAGTCTATATACATTATAAAGAATACAAGGGGTTACTCTAGAGCCATGAATACATCTAATCACAGTCTATATACATTATAAAGAATAAAGGGGTTACTCTAGAGCCATGAATACATCTAATCACAGTCTGTATATACATTATAAAGAATACAAGGGGTTACTCTAGAGCCATGAATACACCTAATCACAGTCTGTATACATTATAAAGAATACAAGGGGTTACTCTAGAGCCATGAATACATCTAATCACAGTCTATATACATTATAAAGAATACAAGGGGTTACTCTAGAGCCAATGAATACATCTAAATCACAGTCTATATACATTATAAAGAATACAAGGGGTTACTCTAGAGCCATGAATACATCTAATCACAGTCTGTATACATTATAAAGAATACAAGGGGTTACTCTAGAGCCATGAATACACCTAATCACAGTCTGTATACATTATAAAGAATAAAGGGGTTACTCTAGAGCCATGAATACATCTAATCACTGTCTATATACATTATAAAGAATACAAGGGGTTACTCTAGAGCCATGAATACATCTAATCACAGTCTATATACATTATAAAGAATACAAGGGGTTACTCTAGAGCCATGAATACATCTAATCACAGTCTATATACATTATAAAGAATACAAGGGGTTACTCTAGAGCCATGAATACATCTAATTACAGTCTATATATACATTATAAAGAATACAAGGGGTTACTCTAGAGCCATGAATACATCTAATTACAGTCTATATACATTATAAAGAATACAAGGGGTTACTCTAGAGCCATGAATACATCTAATCACAGTCTATATATACATTATAAAGAATACAAGGGGTTACTCTAGAGCCATGAATACATCTAATCACAGTCTGTATATACATTATAAAGAATACAAGGGGTTACTCTAGAGCCATGAATACATCTAATCACAGTCTATATACATTATAAAGAATACAAGGGGTTACTCTAGAGCCATGAATACATCTAATCACAGTCTATATACATTATAAAGAATACAAGGGGTTACTCTAGAGCCATGAATACATCTAATCACAGTCTATATATACATTATAAAGAATACAAGGGGTTACTCTAGAGCCATGAATACATCTAATCACAGTCTATATACATTATAAAGAATACAAGGGGTTACTCTAGAGCCATGAATACATCTAATCACAGTCTATATACATTATAAAGAATACAAGGGGTTACTCTAGAGCCATGAATACATCTAATCTCAGTCTGTATACATTATAAAGAATACAAGGGGTTACTCTAGAGCCATGAATACATCTAATCACAGTCTATATACATTATAAAGAATACAAGGGGTTACTCTAGAGCCATGAATACATCTAATCACAGTCTATGTACATTATAAAGAATACAAGGGGTTACTCTAGAGCCATGAATACATCTAATCACAGTCTATATACATTATAAAGAATACAAGGGGTTACTCTAGAGCCATGAATACATCTAATCTCAGTCTGTATACATTATAAAGAATACAAGGGGTTACTCTAGAGCCATGAATACATCTAATCACAGTCTATATACATTATAAAGAATACAAGGGGTTACTCTAGAGCCATGAATACATCTAATCACAGTCTATATACATTATAAAGAATAAAGGGGTTACTCTAGAGCCATGAATACATCTAATCACAGTCTGTATATACATTATAAAGAATACAAGGGGTTACTCTAGAGCCATGAATACACCTAATCACAGTCTGTATACATTATAAAGAATAAAGGGGTTACTCTAGAGCCATGAATACACCTAATCACAGTCTATATACATTATAAAGAATACAAGGGGTTACTCTAGAGCCATGAATACACCTAATCACAGTCTATATACATTATAAAGAATACAAGGGGTTACTCTAGAGCTATGAATACATCTAATCACAGTCTGTATATACATTATAAAGAATAAAGGGGTTACTCTAGAGCCATGAATACATCTAATCACAGTCTGTATATACATTATAAAGAATACAAGGGGTTACTCTAGAGCCATGAATACATCTAATCACAGTCTTTATACATTATAAAGTATACAAGGGGTTACTCTAGAGCCATGAATACATCTAATCACAGTCTATATACATTATAAAGAATACAAGGGGTTACTCTAGAGCCATGAATACATCTAATCACAGTCTATATACATTATAAAGAATAAAGGGGTTACTCTAGAGCCATGAATACATCTAATCACAGTCTGTATATACATTATAAAGAATACAAGGGGTTACTCTAGAGCCATGAATACACCTAATCACAGTCTGTATACATTATAAAGAATACAAGGGGTTACTCTAGAGCCATGAATACATCTAATCACAGTCTATATACATTATAAAGAATACAAGGGGTTACTCTAGAGCCAATGAATACATCTAATCACAGTCTATATACATTATAAAGAATACAAGGGGTTACTCTAGAGCTATGAATACATCTAATCACAGTCTGTATATACATTATAAAGAATAAAGGGGTTACTCTAGAGCCATGAATACATCTAATCACAGTCTGTATATACATTATAAAGAATACAAGGGGTTACTCTAGAGCCATGAATACATCTAATCACAGTCTATATACATTATAAAGTATACAAGGGGTTACTCTAGAGCCATGAATACATCTAATCACAGTCTATATACATTATAAAGAATACAAGGGGTTACTCTAGAGCCATGAATACATCTAATCACAGTCTATATACATTATAAAGAATAAAGGGGTTACTCTAGAGCCATGAATACATCTAATCACAGTCTGTATATACATTATAAAGAATACAAGGGGTTACTCTAGAGCCATGAATACACCTAATCACAGTCTGTATACATTATAAAGAATACAAGGGGTTACTCTAGAGCCATGAATACATCTAATCACAGTCTATATACATTATAAAGAATACAAGGGGTTACTCTAGAGCCAATGAATACATCTAAATCACAGTCTATATACATTATAAAGAATACAAGGGGTTACTCTAGAGCCATGAATACATCTAATCACAGTCTGTATACATTATAAAGAATACAAGGGGTTACTCTAGAGCCATGAATACACCTAATCACAGTCTGTATACATTATAAAGAATAAAGGGGTTACTCTAGAGCCATGAATACATCTAATCACTGTCTATATACATTATAAAGAATACAAGGGGTTACTCTAGAGCCATGAATACATCTAATCACAGTCTATATACATTATAAAGAATACAAGGGGTTACTCTAGAGCCATGAATACATCTAATCACAGTCTATATACATTATAAAGAATACAAGGGGTTACTCTAGAGCCATGAATACATCTAATCACAGTCTATATATACATTATAAAGAATACAAGGGGTTACTCTAGAGCCATGAATACATCTAATTACAGTCTATATACATTATAAAGAATACAAGGGGTTACTCTAGAGCCATGAATACATCTAATCACAGTCTATATATACATTATAAAGAATACAAGGGGTTACTCTAGAGCCATGAATACATCTAATCACAGTCTGTATATACATTATAAAGAATACAAGGGGTTACTCTAGAGCCATGAATACATCTAATCACAGTCTATATACATTATAAAGAATACAAGGGGTTACTCTAGAGCCATGAATACATCTAATCACAGTCTATATACATTATAAAGAATACAAGGGGTTACTCTAGAGCCATGAATACATCTAATCACAGTCTATATATACATTATAAAGAATACAAGGGGTTACTCTAGAGCCATGAATACATCTAATCACAGTCTATATACATTATAAAGAATACAAGGGGTTACTCTAGAGCCATGAATACATCTAATCACAGTCTATATACATTATAAAGAATACAAGGGGTTACTCTAGAGCCATGAATACATCTAATCTCAGTCTGTATACATTATAAAGAATACAAGGGGTTACTCTAGAGCCATGAATACATCTAATCACAGTCTATATACATTATAAAGAATACAAGGGGTTACTCTAGAGCCATGAATACATCTAATCACAGTCTATGTACATTATAAAGAATACAAGGGGTTACTCTAGAGCCATGAATACATCTAATCACAGTCTATATATACATTATAAAGAATACAAGGGGTTACTCTAGAGCCATGAATACATCTAATTACAGTCTATATACATTATAAAGAATACAAGGGGTTACTCTAGAGCCATGAATACATCTAATCACAGTCTGTATACATTATAAAGAATACAAGGGGTTACTCTAGAGCCATGAATACATCTAATCACAGTCTATATACATTATAAAGAATACAAGGGGTTACTCTAGAGCCATGAATACATCTAATCACAGTCTATATACATTATAAAGAATACAAGGGGTTACTCTAGAGCCATGAATACATCTAATCACAGTCTATATATACACATTATAAAGAATACAAGGGGTTACTCTAGAGCCATGAATACATCTAATCACAGTCTGTATACATTATAAAGAATACAAGGGGTTACTCTAGAGCCATGAATACATCTAATTACAGTCTATATACATTATAAAGAATACAAGGGGTTACTCTAGAGCCATGAATACATCTAATCACAGTCTGTATACATTATAAAGAATACAAGGGGTTACTCTAGAGCCATGAATACATCTAATTACAGTCTATATACATTATAAAGAATACAAGGGGTTACTCTAGAGCCATGAATACATCTAATCACAGTCTATATATACATTATAAAGAATACAAGGGGTTACTCTAGAGCCATGAATACATCTAATCACAGTCTGTATATACATTATAAAGAATACAAGGGGTTACTCTAGAGCCATGAATACATCTAATCACAGTCTATATACATTATAAAGAATACAAGGGGTTACTCTAGAGCCATGAATACATCTAATCACAGTCTATATACATTATAAAGAATACAAGGGGTTACTCTAGAGCCATGAATACATCTAATCACAGTCTGTATATACATTATAAAGAATACAAGGGGTTACTCTAGAGCCATGAATACATCTAATCACAGTCTATATACATTATAAAGAATACAAGGGGTTACTCTAGAGCCATGAATACATCTAATCATTCTGTATATACATTATAAAGAATACAAGGGGTTACTCTAGAGCCATGAATACATCTAATCACAGTCTATATACATTATAAAGAATACAAGGGGTTACTCTAGAGCCATGAATACATCTAATCACAGTCTGTATATACATTATAAAGAATACAAGGGGTTACTCTAGAGCCATGAATACATCTAATCACAGTCTATATACATTATAAAGAATACAAGGGGTTACTCTAGAGCCATGAATACATCTAATCACAGTCTATATACATTATAAAGTATACAAGGGGTTACTCTAGAGCCATGAATACATCTAATCAGTCTATATACATTATAAAGAATACAAGGGGTTACTCTAGAGCCATGAATACATCTAATCACAGTCTATACATTATAAAGAATACAAGGGGTTACTCTAGAGCCATGAATACATCTAATCACAGTCTATATACATTATAAAGTATACAAGGGGTTACTCTAGAGCCATGAATACATCTAATCACAGTCTATACATTATAAAGAATACAAGGGGTTACTCTAGAGCCATGAATACATCTAATCACAGTCTATACATTATAAAGAATACAAGGGGTTACTCTAGAGCCATGAATACATCTAATCAAAGTCTATATACATTATAAAGTATACAAGGGGTTACTCTAGAGCCATGAATACATCTAATCACAGTCTATATACATTATAAAGAATACAAGGGGTGACTCTAGAGCCATGAATCTATCTAATCACAGTCTATATATACATTATAAAGAATACAAGGGGTTACTCTAGAGCCATGAATACATCTAATCACAGTCTATATACATTATAAAGAATACAAGGGGTTACTCTAGAGCCATGAATACATCTAATCACAGTCTGTATACATTATAAAGAATACAAGGGGTTACTCTAGAGCCATGAATACATCTAATCACAGTCTATATACATTATAAAGAATACAAGGGGTTACTCTAGAGCCATGAATACATCTAATCACAGTCTATATACATTATAAAGTATACAAGGGGTTACTCTAGAGCCATGAATACACCTAATCACAGTCTGTATATACATTATAAAGAATACAAGGGGTTACTCTAGAGCCATGAATACACCTAATCACAGTCTGTATATACATTATAAAGAATACAAGGGGTTACTCTAGAGCCATGAATACATCTAATCACAGTCTATATACATTATAAAGAATACAAGGGGTTACTCTAGAGCCATGAATACATCTAATCACAGTCTATATACATTATAAAGAATATAAGGGGTTACTCTAGAGCCATAAATACATCTAATCACAGTCTATATACATTATAAAGAATACAAGGGGTTACTCTAGAGCCATGAATACATCTAATCACAGTCTATATATACATTATAAAGAATACAAGGGGTCACTCTAGAGCCATGAATACATCTAATCACAGTCTATATACATTATAAAGAATACAAGGGGTTACTCTAGAGCCATGAATACATCTAATCACAGTCTATATACATTATAAAGAATACAAGGGGTTACTCTAGAGCCATGAATACATCTAATCACAGTCTATATACATTATAAAGAATACAAGGGGTTACTTTAGAGCCATGAATACATCTAATCACAGTCTATATACATTATAAAGAATACAAGGGGTTACTCTAGAGCCATGAATACATCTAATCACAGTCTATATACATTATAAAGAATACAAGGGGTTACTCTAGAGCCATGAATACATCTAATCACAGTCTGTATATACATTATAAACAATACAAGGGGTTACTCTAGAGCCATGAATACATCTAATCACAGTCTGTATATACATTATAAAGAATAAAGGGGTTACTCTAGAGCCATGAATACACCTAATCACAGTCTATATACATTATAAAGAATATAAGGGGTTACTCTAGAGCCATGAATACATCTAATCTCAGTCTATATACATTATAAAGAATACAAGGGGTTACTCTAGAGCCATGAATACACCTAATCACAGTCTGTATACATTATAAAGAATACAAGGGGTTACTCTAGAGCCATGAATACATCTAATCACAGTCTGTATATACATTATAAAGAATAAAGGGGTTACTCTAGAGCCATGAATACACCTAATCACAGTCTATATACATTATAAAGAATACAAGGGGTTACTCTAGAGCCATGAATACACCTAATCACAGTCTATATACATTATAAAGAATACAAGGGGTTACTCTAGAGCTATGAATACATCTAATCACAGTCTGTATATACATTATAAAGAATAAAGGGGTTACTCTAGAGCCATGAATACATCTAATCACAGTCTGTATATACATTATAAAGAATACAAGGGGTTACTCTAGAGCCATGAATACATCTAATCACAGTCTATATACATTATAAAGTATACAAGGGGTTACTCTAGAGCCATGAATACATCTAATCACAGTCTATATACATTATAAAGAATACAAGGGGTTACTCTAGAGCCATGAATACATCTAATCACAGTCTATATACATTATAAAGAATAAAGGGGTTACTCTAGAGCCATGAATACATCTAATCACAGTCTGTATATACATTATAAAGAATACAAGGGGTTACTCTAGAGCCATGAATACACCTAATCACAGTCTGTATACATTATAAAGAATAAAGGGGTTACTCTAGAGCCATGAATACACCTAATCACAGTCTATATACATTATAAAGAATACAAGGGGTTACTCTAGAGCCATGAATACACCTAATCACAGTCTATATACATTATAAAGAATACAAGGGGTTACTCTAGAGCTATGAATACATCTAATCACAGTCTGTATATACATTATAAAGAATAAAGGGGTTACTCTAGAGCCATGAATACATCTAATCACAGTCTGTATATACATTATAAAGAATACAAGGGGTTACTCTAGAGCCATGAATACATCTAATCACAGTCTATATACATTATAAAGTATACAAGTGGTTACTCTAGAGCCATGAATACATCTAATCACAGTCTATATACATTATAAAGAATACAAGGGGTTACTCTAGAGCCATGAATACATCTAATCACAGTCTATATACATTATAAAGAATAAAGGGGTTACTCTAGAGCCATGAATACATCTAATCACAGTCTGTATATACATTATAAAGAATACAAGGGGTTACTCTAGAGCCATGAATACACCTAATCACAGTCTGTATACATTATAAAGAATACAAGGGGTTACTCTAGAGCCATGAATACATCTAATCACAGTCTATATACATTATAAAGAATACAAGGGGTTACTCTAGAGCCAATGAATACATCTAATCACAGTCTATATACATTATAAAGAATACAAGGGGTTACTCTAGAGCTATGAATACATCTAATCACAGTCTGTATATACATTATAAAGAATAAAGGGGTTACTCTAGAGCCATGAATACATCTAATCACAGTCTGTATATACATTATAAAGAATACAAGGGGTTACTCTAGAGCCATGAATACATCTAATCACAGTCTATATACATTATAAAGTATACAAGGGGTTACTCTAGAGCCATGAATACATCTAATCACAGTCTATATACATTATAAAGAATACAAGGGGTTACTCTAGAGCCATGAATACATCTAATCACAGTCTATATACATTATAAAGAATAAAGGGGTTACTCTAGAGCCATGAATACATCTAATCACAGTCTGTATATACATTATAAAGAATACAAGGGGTTACTCTAGAGCCATGAATACACCTAATCACAGTCTGTATACATTATAAAGAATACAAGGGGTTACTCTAGAGCCATGAATACATCTAATCACAGTCTATATACATTATAAAGAATACAAGGGGTTACTCTAGAGCCAATGAATACATCTAAATCACAGTCTATATACATTATAAAGAATACAAGGGGTTACTCTAGAGCCATGAATACATCTAATCACAGTCTATATACATTATAAAGAATACAAGGGGTTACTCTAGAGCCATGAATACACCTAATCACAGTCTATATACATTATAAAGAATACAAGGGGTTACTCTAGAGCCATGAATACACCTAATCACAGTCTATATACATTATAAAGAATACAAGGGGTTACTCTAGAGCCATGAATACATCTAATCACAGTCTATATACATTATAAAGAATACAAGGGGTTACTCTAGAGCCATGAATACATCTAATCACAGTCTATATACATTATAAAGAATAGAAGGGGTTACTCTAGAGCCATGAATACATCTAATCACAGTCTATATACATTATAAACAATACAAGGGGTTACTCTAGAGCCATGAATACATCTAATCACAGTCTATATACATTATAAAGAATACAAAGGGTTACTCTAGAGCCAATGAATACATCTAATCACAGTCTGTATATACATTATAAAGAATACAAGGGGTTACTCTAGAGCCATGAATACATCTAATCACAGTCTATATACATTATAAAGAATATAAGGGGTTACTCTAGAGCCATGAATACACCTAATCACAGTCTATATACATTATAAAGAATACAAGGGGTTACTCTAGAGCCATAAGTACATCTAATCAAGTCTATATACATTATAAACAATACAAGGGGTTACTCTAGAGCCATGAATACATCTAATCACAGTCTGTATATACATTATAAAGAATAAGGGGGTTACTCTAGAGCCATGAATACATCTAATCACAGTCTATATACATTATAAAGAATACAAGGGGTTACTCTAGAGCCATGAATACATCTAATCAGTCTGCATATACATTATAAAGAATACAAGGGGTTACTCTAGAGCCATGAATACATCTAATCACAGTCTATATACATTATAAAGAATACAAGGGGTTACTCTAGAGCCATGAATACATCTAATCACAGTCTATATACATTATAAACAATACAAGGGGTTACTCTAGAGCCATGAATACACCTAATCAGTCTATATACATTATAAAGAATACAAGGGGTTACTCTAGAGCCATGAATACATCTAATCACAGTCTATATACATTATAAAGAATACAAGGGGTTACTCTAGAGCCATGAATACATCTAATCACAGTCTGTATACACATTATAAAGAATACAAGGGGTTACTCTAGAGCCATGAATACATCTAATCAGTCTATATACATTATAAAGAATACAAGGGGTTACTCTAGAGCCAATGAATACATCTAAATCACAGTCTATATACATTATAAAGAATACAAGGGGTTACTCTAGAGCCATGAATACATCTAATCACAGTCTATATACATTATAAAGAATACAAGGGGTTACTCTAGAGCCATGAATACATCTAATCACAGTCTATATACATAATAAAGAATACAAGGGGTTACTCTAGAGCCATGAATACATCTAATCACAGTCTATATACATTATAAAGAATACAAGGGGTTACTCTAGAGCCATGAATACATCTAATCACAGTCTATATGCATTATAAAGAATACAAGGGGTTACTCTAGAGCCATGAATACACCTAATCACAGTCTATATATACATTATAAAGAATACAAGGGGTTACTCTAGAGCCATGAATACACCTAATCACAGTCTATATACATTATAAAGAATACAAGGGGTTACTCTAGAGCCATGAATACACCTAATCACAGTCTATATACATTATAAAGAATACAAGGGGTTACTCTAGAGCCATGAATACATCTAATCACAGTCTATATACATTATAAAGAATACAAGGGGTTACTCTAGAGCCATGAATACATCTAATCACAGTCTATATACATTATAAAGAATAGAAGGGGTTACTCTAGAGCCATGAATACATCTAATCACAGTCTATATACATTATAAACAATACAAGGGGTTACTCTAGAGCCATGAATACATCTAATCACAGTCTATATACATTATAAAGAATACAAGGGGTTACTCTAGAGCCAATGAATACATCTAATCACAGTCTATATACATTATAAAGAATACAAGGGGTTACTCTAGAGCCATGAATACATCTAATCACAGTCTGTATATACATTATAAAGAATACAAGGGGTTACTCTAGAGCCATGAATACATCTAATCACAGTCTATATACATTATAAAGAATACAAGGGGTTACTCTAGAGCCATGAATACATCTAATCACAGTCTATATACATTATAAAGAATATAAGGGGTTACTCTAGAGCCATGAATACACCTAATCACAGTCTCTATACATTATAAAGAATACAAGGGGTTACTCTAGAGCCATAAGTACATCTAATCAAGTCTATATACATTATAAACAATACAAGGGGTTACTCTAGAGCCATGAATACATCTAATCACAGTCTGTATATACATTATAAAGAATACAAGGGGTTACTCTAGAGCCATGAATACATCTAATCACAGTCTATATACATTATAAAGAATACAAGGGGTTACTCTAGAGCCATGAATACATCTAATCAGTCTGTATATACATTATAAAGAATACAAGGGGTTACTCTAGAGCCATGGATACATCTAATCACAGTCTATATACATTATAAACAATACAAGGGGTTACTCTAGAGCCATGAATACACCTAATCAGTCTATATACATTATAAAGAATACAAGGGGTTACTCTAGAGCCATGAATACATCTAATCACAGTCTATATACATTATAAAGAATACAAGGGGTTACTCTAGAGCCATGAATACATCTAATCACAGTCTGTATACACATTATAAAGAATACAAGGGGTTACTCTAGAGCCATGAATACATCTAATCAGTCTATATACATTATAAAGAATACAAGGGGTTACTCTAGAGCCATGAATACACCTAATCACAGTCTGTATACATTATAAAGAATACACGGGGTTACTCTAGAGCCATGAATACACCTAATCACAGTCTATATACATTATAAAGAATACAAGGGGTTACTCTAGAGCCATGAATACATCTAATCACAGTCTATATACATTATAAAGAATACAAGGGGTTACTCTAGAGCCATGAATACATCTAATCACAGTCTATATACATTATAAAGAATACAAGGGGTTACTCTAGAGCCATGAATACATCTAATCACAGTCTATATACATTATAAAGAATATAAGGGGTTACTCTAGAGCCATGAATACATCTAATCAGTCTATATACATAAAGAATACAAGGGGTTACTCTAGAGCCATGAATACATCTAATCACAGTCTATATACATTATAAAGAATACAAGGGGTTACTCTAGAGCCATGAATACATCTAATCTCAGTCTGTATACATTATAAAGAATACAAGGGGTTACTCTAGAGCCATGAATACACCTAATCAGTCTGTATATACATTATAAAGAATACAAGGGGTTACTCTAGAGCCATGAATACATCTAATCAGTCTGTATATACATTATAAAGAATACAAGGGGTTACTCTAGAGCCATGAATACATCTAATCACAGTCTATATACATTATAAAGAATACAAGGGGTTACTCTAGAGCCATGAATACATCTAATCACAGTCTATATACATTATAAAGAATACAAGGGGTTACTCTAGAGCCATGAATACATCTAATCACAGTCTATATACATTATAAAGAATACAAGGGGTTACTCTAGAGCCATGAATACATCTAATCACAGTCTGTATATACATTATAAAGAATACAAGGGGTTACTCTAGAGCCATGAATACATCTAATCACAGTCTATATACATTATAAAGAATACAAGGGGTTACTCTAGAGCCAATGAATACATCTAATCACAGTCTATATACATTATAAAGAATACAAGGGGTTACTCTAGAGCCATGAATACACCTAATCACAGTCTATATACATTATAAAGTATACAAGGGGTTACTCTAGAGCCATGAATACATCTAATCACAGTCTGTATATACATTATAAAGAATACAAGGGGTTACTCTAGAGCCATGAATACATCTAATCACAGTCTATATACATTATAAAGAATACAAGGGGTTACTCTAGAGCCATGAATACATCTAATTACAGTCTATATACATTATAAAGAATACAAGGGGTTTCTCTAGAGCCATGAATACATCTAATCAGTCTGTATATACATTATAAAGAATACAAGGGGTTACTCTAGAGCCATGAATACATCTAATCACAGTCTATATACATTATAAAGAATACAAGGGGTTACTCTAGAGCCATGAATACATCTAATCACAGTCTGTATATACATTATAATGAATACAAGGGGTTACTCTAGAGCCATGAATACACCTAATCACAGTCTATATACATTATAAAGAATACAAGGGGTTACTCTAGAGCCATGAATACATCTAATCACAGTCTATATACATTATAAAGAATACAAGGGGTTACTCTAGAGCCATGAATACATCTAATCAGTCTATATACATTATAAAGAATACAAGGGGTTACTCTAGAGCCAATGAATACATCTAATCACAGTCTGTATATACATTATAAAGAATACAAGGGGTTACTCTAGAGCCATGAATACATCTAACCACAGTCTATATACATTATAAAGAATACAAGGGGTTACTCTAGAGCCATGAATACATCTAATCACAGTCTATATACATTATAAAGAATACAAGGGGTTACTATAGAGCCATGAATACATCTAATCACAGTCTATATACATTATAAAGAATACAAGGGGTTACTCTAGAGCCATGAATACATCTAATCACAGTCTATATATACATTATAAAGAATACAAGGGGTTACTCTAGAGCCAATGAATACATCTAATCACAGTCTATATACATTATAAAGAATACAAGGGGTTACTCTAGAGCCATGAATACATCTAATCACAGTCTATATATACATTATAAAGAATACAAGGGGTTACTCTAGAGCCAATGAATACATCTAATCACAGTCTATATACATTATAAAGAATACAAGGGGTTACTCTAGAGCCATGAATACACCTAATCACAGTCTATATACATTATAAAGAATACAAGGGGTCACTCTAGAGCCATGAATACACCTAATCAGTCTATATACATTATAAAGAATACAAGGGGTTACTCTAGAGCCAATGAATACATCTAATCACAGTCTATATACATTATAAAGAATACAAGGGGTTACTCTAGAGCCATGAATACATCTAATCACAGTCTATATACATTATAAAGAATACAAGGGGTTACTCTAGAGCCATGAATACACGTAATCACAGTCTGTATATACATTATAAAGAATACAAGGGGTTACTCTAGAGCCATGAATACATCTAATCAGTCTGTATATACATTATAAAGAATACAAGGGGTTACTCTAGAGCCATGAATACATCTAATCACAGTCTATATACATTATAAAGAATACAAGGGGTTACTCTAGAGCCATGAATACATCTAATCACAGTCTATATACATTATAAAGAATACAAGGGGTTACTCTAGAGCCATGAATACATCTAATCAGTCTGTATATACATTATAAAGAATACAAGGGGTTACTCTAGAGCCATGAATACACCTAATCAGGCTATATACATTATAAAGAATACAAGGGGTTACTCTAGAGCCATGAATACACCTAATCACAATCTATATACATTATAAAGAATACAAGGGGTTACTCTAGAGCCATGAATACATCTAATCACAGTCTGTATATACATTATAAAGAATACAAGGGGTTACTCTAGAGCCATGAATACATCTAATCACAGTCTATATACATTATAAAGAATACAAGGGGTTACTCTAGAGCCATGAATACACCTAATCACAGTCTGTATATACATTATAAAGAATATAAGGGGTTACTCTAGAGCCATGAATACACCTAATCACAGTCTATATACATTATAAAGAATACAAGGGGTTACTCTAGAGCCATGAATACATCTAATCAGTCTGTATATACATTATAAAGAATACAAGGGGTTACTCTAGAGCCATGAATACATCTAATCACAGTCTATATACATTATAAAGAATACAAGGGGTTACTCTAGAGCCATGAATACATCTAATCACAGTCTATATACATTATAAAGAATACAAGGGGTTACTCTAGAGCCATGAATACACCTAATCAGTCTATATACATTATAAAGAATACAAGGGGTTACTCTAGAGCCAATGAATACATCTAATCACAGTCTATATACATTATAAAGAATACAAGGGGTCACTCTAGAGCCATGAATACACCTAATCAGTCTATATACATTATAAAGAATACAAGGGGTTACTCTAGAGCCAATGAATACATCTAATCAGTCTATATACATTATAAAGAATACAAGGGGTTACTCTAGAGCCATGAATACATCTAATCACAGTCTGTATACATTATAAAGAATACAAGGGGTTACTCTAGAGCCATGAATACATCTAATCACAGTCTGTATATACATTATAAAGAATACAAGGGGTTACTCTAGAGCCATGAATACATCTAATCACAGTCTATATACATTATAAAGAATACAAGGGGTTACTCTAGAGCCATGAATACACCTAATCACAGTCTATATACATTATAAAGAATACAAGGGGTTACTCTAGAGCCATGAATACATCTAATCACAGTCTGTATACATTATAAAGAATACAAAGGGGTTACTCTAGAGCCATGACTACACCTAATCACAGTCTGTATACATTATAAAGAATACAAGGGGTTACTCTAGAGCCATGAATACATCTAATCAGTCTATATACATTATAAAGAATACAAGGGGTTACTCTAGAGCCATGAATACATCTAATCACAGTCTATATACATTATAAAGAATACAAGGGGTTACTCTAGAGCCATGAATACATCTAATCAGTCTGTATATACATTTTAAAGAATACAAGGGGTTACTCTAGAGCCATGAATACATCTAATCACATCCTATATACATTATAAAGAATATAAGGGGTTACTCTAGAGCCATGAATACATCTAATCACAGTCTATATACATTATAAAGAATACAAGGGGTTACTCTAGAGCCATGAATACATCTAATCACAGTCTATATACATTATAAAGAATACAAGGGGTTACTCTAGAGCCATGAATACATCTAATCACAGTCTATATACATTATAAAGAATACAAGGGGTTACTCTAGAGCCATGAATACATCTAATCACAGTCTATATACATTATAAAGAATACAAGGGGTTACTCTAGAGCCATGAATACATCTAATCACAGTCTGTATATACATTATAAAGAATACAAGGGGTTACTCTAGAGCCATGAATACATCTAATCACAGTCTATATACATTATAAAGAATACAAGGGGTTACTCTAGAGCCATGAATACATCTAATCACAGTCTATATACATTATAAAGAATACAAGGGGTTACTCTAGAGCCATGAATACATCTAATCACAGTCTATATACATTATAAAGAATACAAGGGGTTACTCTAGAGCCATGAATACATCTAATCACAGTCTGTATATACATGATAAAGAATACAAGGGGTTACTCTAGAGCCATGAATACATCTAATCACAGTCTATATACATTATAAAGAATACAAGGGGTTACTCTAGAGCCATGAATACATCTAATCACAGTCTATATACATTATAAAGAATACAAGGGGTTACTCTAGAGCCATGAATACATCTAATCACAGTCTATATACATTATAAAGAATACAAGGGGTTACTCTAGAGCCATGAATACATCTAATCACAGTCTATATACATTATAAAGAATACAAGGGGTTACTCTAGAGCCATGAATACATCTAATCACAGTCTATATACATTATAAAGAATATAAGGGGTTACTCTAGAGCCATGAATACATCTAATCACAGTCTATATACATTATAAAGAATACAAGGGGTTACTCTAGAGCCATGAATACACCTAATCACAGTCTGTATATACATTATAAAGAATACAAGGGGTTACTCTAGAGCCATGAATACATCTAATCACAGTCTATATACATTATAAAGAATACAAGGGGTTACTCTAGAGCCATGAATACACCTAATCACAGTCTGTATATACATTATAAAGAATACAAGGGGTTACTCTAGAGCCATGAATACATCTAATCACAGTCTATATACATTATAAAGAATACAAGGGGTTACTCTAGAGCCATGAATACATCTAATCACAGTCTGTATATACATTATAAAGAATACAAGGGGTTACTCTAGAGCCATGAATACATCTAATCACAGTCTATATACATTATAAAGAATACAAGGGGTTACTCTAGAGCCATGAATACACCTAATCACAGTCTGTATACATTATAAAGAATACAAGGGGTTACTCTAGAGCCATGAATACACCTAATCACAGTCTGTATATACATTATAAAGAATACAAGGGGTTACTCTAGAGCCATGAATACATCTAATCACAGTCTATATACATTATAAAGAATACAAGGGGTTACTCTAGAGCCATGAATACATCTAATCACAGTCTATATACATTATAAAGAATACAAGGGGTTACTCTAGAGCCATGAATACATCTAATCACAGTCTGTATACATTATAAAGAATACAAGGGGTTACTCTAGAGCCATGAATACATCTAATCACAGTCTATATACATTATAAAGAATACAAGGGGTTACTCTAGAGCCATGAATACATCTAATCACAGTCTATATACATTATAAAGAATACAAGGGGTTACTCTAGAGCCATGAATACATCTAATCACAGTCTGTATATACATTATAAAGAATACAAGGGGTTACTCTAGAGCCATGAATACATCTAATCACAGTCTATATACATTATAAAGAATACAAGGGGTTACTCTAGAGCCAATGAATACATCTAATCACAGTCTATATACATTATAAAGAATACAAGGGGTTACTCTAGAGCCATGAATACATCTAATCACAGTCTGTATATACATTATAAAGAATACAAGGGGTTACTCTAGAGCCATGAATACATCTAATCACAGTCTATATACATTATAAAGAATACAAGGGGTTACTCTAGAGCCATGAATACATCTAATCACAGTCTATATACATTATAAAGAATACAAGGGGTTACTCTAGAGCCATGAATACATCTAATTACAGTCTATATACATTATAAAGAATACAAGGGGTTTCTCTAGAGCCATGAATACATCTAATCAGTCTGTATATACATTATAAAGAATACAAGGGGTTACTCTAGAGCCATGAATACACCTAATCACAGTCTATATACATTATAAAGAATACAAGGGGTCACTCTAGAGCCATGAATACACCTAATCAGTCTATATACATTATAAAGAATACAAGGGGTTACTCTAGAGCCAATGAATACATCTAATCACAGTCTATATACATTATAAAGAATACAAGGGGTTACTCTAGAGCCATGAATACATCTAATCACAGTCTATATACATTATAAAGAATACAAGGGGTTACTCTAGAGCCATGAATACACGTAATCACAGTCTGTATATACATTATAAAGAATACAAGGGGTTACTCTAGAGCCATGAATACATCTAATCAGTCTGTATATACATTATAAAGAATACAAGGGGTTACTCTAGAGCCATGAATACATCTAATCACAGTCTATATACATTATAAAGAATACAAGGGGTTACTCTAGAGCCATGAATACATCTAATCACAGTCTATATACATTATAAAGAATACAAGGGGTTACTCTAGAGCCATGAATACATCTAATCAGTCTGTATATACATTATAAAGAATACAAGGGGTTACTCTAGAGCCATGAATACATCTAATCACAGTCTATATACATTATAAAGAATACAAGGGGTTACTCTAGAGCCATGAATACATCTAATCAGTCTATATACATTATAAAGAATACAAGGGGTTACTCTAGAGCCATGAATACACCTAATCACAATCTATATACATTATAAAGAATACAAGGGGTTACTCTAGAGCCATGAATACATCTAATCACAGTCTGTATATACATTATAAAGAATACAAGGGGTTACTCTAGAGCCATGAATACATCTAATCACAGTCTATATACATTATAAAGAATACAAGGGGTTACTCTAGAGCCATGAATACACCTAATCACAGTCTGTATATACATTATAAAGAATATAAGGGGTTACTCTAGAGCCATGAATACACCTAATCACAGTCTATATACATTATAAAGAATACAAGGGGTTACTCTAGAGCCATGAATACATCTAATCAGTCTGTATATACATTATAAAGAATACAAGGGGTTACTCTAGAGCCATGAATACATCTAATCACAGTCTATATACATTATAAAGAATACAAGGGGTTACTCTAGAGCCATGAATACACCTAATCAGTCTATATACATTATAAAGAATACAAGGGGTTACTCTAGAGCCAATGAATACATCTAATCAGTCTATATACATTATAAAGAATACAAGGGGTTACTCTAGAGCCATGAATACATCTAATCACAGTCTATATACATTATAAAGAATACAAGGGGTCACTCTAGAGCCATGAATACACCTAATCAGTCTATATACATTATAAAGAATACAAGGGGTTACTCTAGAGCCAATGAATACATCTAATCAGTCTATATACCTTATAAAGAATACAAGGGGTTACTCTAGAGCCATGAATACATCTAATCACAGTCTGTATACATTATAAAGAATACAAGGGGTTACTCTAGAGCCATGAATACATCTAATCACAGTCTGTATATACATTATAAAGAATACAAGGGGTTACTCTAGAGCCATGAATACATCTAATCACAGTCTATATACATTATAAAGAATACAAGGGGTTACTCTAGAGCCATGAATACACCTAATCACAGTCTATATACATTATAAAGAATACAAGGGGTTACTCTAGAGCCATGAATACACCTAATCACAGTCTGTATATACATTATAAAGAATACAAAGGGGTTACTCTAGAGCCATGACTACACCTAATCACAGTCTGTATACATTATAAAGAATACAAGGGGTTACTCTAGAGCCATGAATACATCTAATCAGTCTATATACATTATAAAGAATACAAGGGGTTACTCTAGAGCCATGAATACATCTAATCAGTCTATATACATTATAAAGAATACAAGGGGTTACTCTAGAGCCATGAATACATCTAATCAGTCTGTATATACATTTTAAAGAATACAAGGGGTTACTCTAGAGCCATGAATACATCTAATCACAGTCTATATACATTATAAAGAATACAAGGGGTTACTCTAGAGCCATGAATACATCTAATCACAGTCTATATACATTATAAAGAATACAAGGGGTTACTCTAGAGCCATGAATACATCTAATCACAGTCTATATACATTATAAAGAATACAAGGGGTTACTCTAGAGCCATGAATACATCTAATCACAGTCTATATATACATTATAAAGAATACAAGGGGTTACTCTAGAGCCATGAATACATCTAATCACAGTCTGTATATACATGATAAAGAATACAAGGGGTTACTCTAGAGCCATGAATACATCTAATCACAGTCTATATACATTATAAAGAATACAAGGGGATACTCTAGAGCCAATGAATACACCTAATCACAGTCTGTATATACATTATAAAGAATACAAGGGGTTACTCTAGAGCCATGAATACATCTAATCACAGTCTATATACATTATAAAGAATACAAGGGGTTACTCTAGAGCCATGAATACATCTAATCACAGTCTATATACATTATAAAGAATACAAGGGGTTACTCTAGAGCCATGAATACATCTAATCACAGTCTATATACATTATAAAGAATACAAGGGGTTACTCTAGAGCCATGAATACATCTAATCACAGTCTATATACATGATAAAGAATACAAGGGGTTACTCTAGAGCCATGAATACATCTAATCACAGTCTGTATATACATGATAAAGAATACAAGGGGTTACTCTAGAGCCATGAATACATCTAATCACAGTCTATATACATTATAAAGAATACAAGGGGTTACTCTAGAGCCATGAATACATCTAATCACAGTCTATATACATTATAAAGAATACAAGGGGTTACTCTAGAGCCATGAATACATCTAATCACAGTCTATATACATTATAAAGAATACAAGGGGTTACTCTAGAGCCATGAATACATCTAATCAGTCTGTATATACATTATAAAGAATACAAGGGGTTACTCTAGAGCCATGAATACACCTAATCAGTCTATATACATTATAAAGAATACAAGGGGTTACTCTAGAGCCATGAATACACCTAATCACAATCTATATACATTATAAAGAATACAAGGGGTTACTCTAGAGCCATGAATACATCTAATCACAGTCTGTATATACATTATAAAGAATACAAGGGGTTACTCTAGAGCCATGAATACATCTAATCACAGTCTATATACATTATAAAGAATACAAGGGGTTACTCTAGAGCCATGAATACACCTAATCACAGTCTGTATATACATTATAAAGAATATAAGGGGTTACTCTAGAGCCATGAATACACCTAATCACAGTCTATATACATTATAAAGAATACAAGGGGTTACTCTAGAGCCATGAATACATCTAATCAGTCTGTATATACATTATAAAGAATACAAGGGGTTACTCTAGAGCCATGAATACATCTAATCACAGTCTATATACATTATAAAGAATACAAGGGGTTACTCTAGAGCCATGAATACACCTAATCAGTCTATATACATTATAAAGAATACAAGGGGTTACTCTAGAGCCAATGAATACATCTAATCAGTCTATATACATTATAAAGAATACAAGGGGTTACTCTAGAGCCATGAATACATCTAATCACAGTCTATATACATTATAAAGAATACAAGGGGTCACTCTAGAGCCATGAATACACCTAATCAGTCTATATACATTATAAAGAATACAAGGGGTTACTCTAGAGCCAATGAATACATCTAATCAGTCTATATACCTTATAAAGAATACAAGGGGTTACTCTAGAGCCATGAATACATCTAATCACAGTCTGTATACATTATAAAGAATACAAGGGGTTACTCTAGAGCCATGAATACATCTAATCACAGTCTGTATATACATTATAAAGAATACAAGGGGTTACTCTAGAGCCATGAATACATCTAATCACAGTCTATATACATTATAAAGAATACAAGGGGTTACTCTAGAGCCATGAATACACCTAATCACAGTCTATATACATTATAAAGAATACAAGGGGTTACTCTAGAGCCATGAATACACCTAATCACAGTCTGTATATACATTATAAAGAATACAAAGGGGTTACTCTAGAGCCATGACTACACCTAATCACAGTCTGTATACATTATAAAGAATACAAGGGGTTACTCTAGAGCCATGAATACATCTAATCAGTCTATATACATTATAAAGAATACAAGGGGTTACTCTAGAGCCATGAATACATCTAATCAGTCTATATACATTATAAAGAATACAAGGGGTTACTCTAGAGCCATGAATACATCTAATCAGTCTGTATATACATTTTAAAGAATACAAGGGGTTACTCTAGAGCCATGAATACATCTAATCACAGTCTATATACATTATAAAGAATACAAGGGGTTACTCTAGAGCCATGAATACATCTAATCACAGTCTATATACATTATAAAGAATACAAGGGGTTACTCTAGAGCCATGAATACATCTAATCACAGTCTATATACATTATAAAGAATACAAGGGGTTACTCTAGAGCCATGAATACATCTAATCACAGTCTATATATACATTATAAAGAATACAAGGGGTTACTCTAGAGCCATGAATACATCTAATCACAGTCTGTATATACATGATAAAGAATACAAGGGGTTACTCTAGAGCCATGAATACATCTAATCACAGTCTATATACATTATAAAGAATACAAGGGGTTACTCTAGAGCCATGAATACATCTAATCACAGTCTATATACATTATAAAGAATACAAGGGGTTACTCTAGAGCCATGAATACATCTAATCACAGTCTATATACATTATAAAGAATACAAGGGGTTACTCTAGAGCCATGAATACATCTAATCACAGTCTATATACATTATAAAGAATACAAGGGGTTACTCTAGAGCCATGAATACATCTAATCACAGTCTGTATATACATGATAAAGAATACAAGGGGTTACTCTAGAGCCATGAATACATCTAATCACAGTCTATATACATTATAAAGAATACAAGGGGTTACTCTAGAGCCATGAATACATCTAATCACAGTCTATATACATTATAAAGAATACAAGGGGTTACTCTAGAGCCATGAATACATCTAATCACAGTCTATATACATTATAAAGAATACAAGGGGTTACTCTAGAGCCATGAATACATCTAATCACAGTCTATATACATTATAAAGAATACAAGGGGTTACTCTAGAGCCATGAATACATCTAATCACAGTCTATATACATTATAAAGAATACAAGGGGTTACTCTAGAGCCATGAATACATCTAATCACAGTCTATATACATTATAAAGAATATAAGGGGTTACTCTAGAGCCATGAATACATCTAATCACAGTCTATATACATTATAAAGAATACAAGGGGTTACTCTAGAGCCATGAATACACCTAATCACAGTCTGTATATACATTATAAAGAATACAAGGGGTTACTCTAGAGCCATGAATACATCTAATCACAGTCTATATACATTATAAAGAATACAAGGGGTTACTCTAGAGCCATGAATACACCTAATCACAGTCTGTATATACATTATAAAGAATACAAGGGGTTACTCTAGAGCCATGAATACATCTAATCACAGTCTATATACATTATAAAGAATACAAGGGGTTACTCTAGAGCCATGAATACATCTAATCACAGTCTGTATATACATTATAAAGAATACAAGGGGTTACTCTAGAGCCATGAATACATCTAATCACAGTCTATATACATTATAAAGAATACAAGGGGTTACTCTAGAGCCATGAATACACCTAATCACAGTCTGTATACATTATAAAGAATACAAGGGGTTACTCTAGAACCATGAATACATCTAATCACAGTCTATATACATTATAAAGAATACAAGGGGTTACTCTAGAGCCATGAATACATCTAATCACAGTCTATATACATTATAAAGAATACAAGGGGTTACTCTAGAGCCATGAATACATCTAATCACAGTCTGTATACATTATAAAGAATATAAGGGGTTACTCTAGAGCCATGAATACATCTAATCACAGTCTGTATACATTATAAAGAATACAAGGGGTTACTCTAGAGCCATGAATACATCTAATCACAGTCTATATACATTATAAAGAATACAAGGGGTTACTCTAGAGCCATGAATACATCTAATCACAGTCTATATACATTATAAAGAATACAAGGGGTTACTCTAGAGCCATGAATACATCTAATCACAGTCTATATACATTATAAAGAATACAAGGGGTTACTCTAGAGCCATGAATACACCTAATCACAGTCTATATACATTATAAAGAATACAAGGGGTTACTCTAGAGCCATGAATACATCTAATCACAGTCTATATACATTATAAAGAATACAAGGGGTTACTCTAGAGCCATGAATACATCTAATCACAGTCTATATACATTATAAAGAATACAAGGGGTTACTCTAGAGTCATGAATACATCTAATAACAGTCTATATACATTATAAAGAATACAAGGGGTTACTCTAGAGCCATGAATAAATCTAATCACAGTCTGTATATACATTATAAAGAATACAAGGGGTTACTCTAGAGCCATGAATACATCTAATCACAGTCTGTATACATTATAAAGAATACAAGGGGTTACTCTAGAGCCATGAATACATCTAATCACAGTCTATATACATTATAAAGAATACAAGGGGTTACTCTAGAGCCATAAATACATCTAATCACAGTCTGTATATACATTATAAAGAATACAAGGGGTTACTCCAGAGCCATGAATACATCTAATCAGTCTGTATATACATTATAAAGAATACAAGGGGTTACTCTAGAGCCATGAATACATCTAATCACAGTCTATATACATTATAAAGAATACAAGGGGTTACTCTAGAGCCATGAATACATCTAATTACAGTCTATATACATTATAAAGAATACAAGGGGTTTCTCTAGAGCCATGAATACATCTAATCAGTCTGTATATACATTATAAAGAATACAAGGGGTTACTCTAGAGCCATGAATACATCTAATCACAGTCTATATACATTATAAAGAATACAAGGGGTTACTCTAGAGCCATGAATACATCTAATCACAGTCTGTATATACATTATAATGAATACAAGGGGTTACTCTAGAGCCATGAATACACCTAATCACAGTCTATATACATTATAAAGAATACAAGGGGTTACTCTAGAGCCATGAATACATCTAATCACAGTCTATATACATTATAAAGAATACAAGGGGTTACTCTAGAGCCATGAATACATCTAATCAGTCTATATACATTATAAAGAATACAAGGGGTTACTCTAGAGCCATGAATACATCTAATCACAGTCTATATACATTATAAAGAATACAAGGGGTTACTCTAGAGCCATGAATACATCTAATCACAGTCTGTATACATTATAAAGAATATAAGGGGTTACTCTAGAGCCATGAATACATCTAATCACAGTCTGTATACATTATAAAGAATACAAGGGGTTACTCTAGAGCCAATGAATACATCTAATCACAGTCTGTATATACATTATAAAGAATACAAGGGGTTACTCTAGAGCCATGAATACATCTAATCACAGTCTATATACATTATAAAGAATACAAGGGGTTACTCTAGAGCCATGAATACATCTAATCACAGTCTATATACATTATAAAGAATACAAGGGGTTACTCTAGAGCCATGAATACACCTAATCACAGTCTATATACATTATAAAGAATACAAGGGGTTACTCTAGAGCCATGAATACATCTAATCACAGTCTATATACATTATAAAGAATACAAGGGGTTACTCTAGAGCCATGAATACATCTAATCACAGTCTATATACATTATAAAGAATACAAGGGGTTACTCTAGAGTCATGAATACATCTAATAACAGTCTATATACATTATAAAGAATACAAGGGGTTACTCTAGAGCCATGAATAAATCTAATCACAGTCTGTATATACATTATAAAGAATACAAGGGGTTACTCTAGAGCCATGAATACATCTAATCACAGTCTGTATACATTATAAAGAATACAAGGGGTTACTCTAGAGCCATGAATACATCTAATCACAGTCTATATACATTATAAAGAATACAAGGGGTTACTCTAGAGCCATAAATACATCTAATCACAGTCTGTATATACATTATAAAGAATACAAGGGGTTACTCCAGAGCCATGAATACATCTAATCAGTCTGTATATACATTATAAAGAATACAAGGGGTTACTCTAGAGCCATGAATACATCTAATCACAGTCTATATACATTATAAAGAATACAAGGGGTTACTCTAGAGCCATGAATACATCTAATTACAGTCTATATACATTATAAAGAATACAAGGGGTTACTCTAGAGCCATGAATACATCTAATCACAGTCTGTATACATTATAAAGAATACAAGGGGTTACTCTAGAGCCATAAATACATCTAATCACAGTCTGTATATACATTATAAAGAATACAAGGGGTTACTCCAGAGCCATGAATACATCTAATCAGTCTGTATATACATTATAAAGAATACAAGGGGTTACTCTAGAGCCATGAATACATCTAATCACAGTCTATATACATTATAAAGAATACAAGGGGTTACTCTAGAGCCATGAATACATCTAATTACAGTCTATATACATTATAAAGAATACAAGGGGTTACTCTAGAGCCATGAATACATCTAATCACAGTCTGTATATACATTATAATGAATACAAGGGGTTTCTCTAGAGCCATGAATACATCTAATCAGTCTGTATATACATTATAAAGAATACAAGGGGTTACTCTAGAGCCATGAATACACCTAATCACAGTCTATATACATTATAAAGAATACAAGGGGTTACTCTAGAGCCATGAATACATCTAATCAGTCTATATACATTATAAAGAATACAAGGGGTTACTCTAGAGCCATGAATACATCTAATCACAGTCTATATACATTATAAAGAATACAAGGGGTTACTCTAGAGCCATGAATACATCTAATCACAGTCTGTATACATTATAAAGAATATAAGGGGTTACTCTAGAGCCATGAATACATCTAATCACAGTCTGTATACATTATAAAGAATACAAGGGGTTACTCTAGAGCCAATGAATACATCTAATCACAGTCTGTATATACATTATAAAGAATACAAGGGGTTACTCTAGAGCCATGAATACATCTAATCACAGTCTATATACATTATAAAGAATACAAGGGGTTACTCTAGAGCCATGAATACATCTAATCACAGTCTATATACATTATAAAGAATACAAGGGGTTACTATAGAGCCATGAATACATCTAATCACAGTCTATATACATTATAAAGAATACAAGGGGTTACTCTAGAGCCATGAATACATCTAATCACAGTCTATATATACATTATAAAGAATACAAGGGGTTACTCTAGAGCCAATGAATACATCTAATCACAGTCTATATACATTATAAAGAATACAAGGGGTTACTCTAGAGCCATGAATACATCTAATCACAGTATATATATACATTATAAAGAATACAAGGGGTTACTCTAGAGCCAATGAATACATCTAATCACAGTCTATATACATTATAAAGAATACAAGGGGTTACTCTAGAGCCATGAATACACCTAATCACAGTCTATATACATTATAAAGAATACAAGGGGTCACTCTAGAGCCATGAATACACCTAATCAGTCTATATACATTATAAAGAATACAAGGGGTTACTCTAGAGCCAATGAATACATCTAATCACAGTCTATATACATTATAAAGAATACAAGGGGTTACTCTAGAGCCATGAATACATCTAATCACAGTCTATATACATTATAAAGAATACAAGGGGTTACTCTAGAGCCATGAATACATCTAATTACAGTCTATATACATTATAAAGAATACAAGGGGTTTCTCTAGAGCCATGAATACATCTAATCAGTCTGTATATACATTATAAAGAATACAAGGGGTTACTCTAGAGCCATGAATACATCTAATCACAGTCTATATACATTATAAAGAATACAAGGGGTTACTCTAGAGCCATGAATACATCTAATCACAGTCTATATACATTATAAAGAATACAAGGGGTTACTCTAGAGCCATGAATACATCTAATCACAGTCTATATACATTATAAAGAATATAAGGGGTTACTCTAGAGCCATAAATACATCTAATCACAGTCTATATACATTATAATGAATACAAGGGGTTACTCTAGAGCCATGAATACACCTAATCACAGTCTATATACATTATAAAGAATACAAGGGGTTACTCTAGAGCCATGAATACATCTAATCACAGTCTATATACATTATAAAGAATACAAGGGGTTACTCTAGAGCCATGAATACATCTAATCAGTCTATATACATTATAAAGAATACAAGGGGTTACTCTAGAGCCAATGAATACATCTAATCACAGTCTGTATATACATTATAAAGAATACAAGGGGTTACTCTAGAGCCATGAATACATCTAATCACAGTCTATATACATTATAAAGAATACAAGGGGTTACTCTAGAGCCATGAATACATCTAATCACAGTCTATATACATTATAAAGAATACAAGGGGTTACTCTAGAGCCATGAATACATCTAATCACAGTCTATATACATTATAAAGTATACAAGGGGTTACTCTAGAGCCATGAATACACCTAATCACAGTCTATATACATTATAAAGTATACAAGGGGTTACTCTAGAGCCATGAATACATCTAATCAGTCTATATACATTATAAAGAATACAAGGGGTTACTATAGAGCCATGAATACATCTAATCACAGTCTATATACATTATAAAGAATACAAGGGGTTACTCTAGAGCCATGAATACATCTAATCACAGTCTATATATACATTATAAAGAATACAAGGGGTTACTCTAGAGCCAATGAATACATCTAATCACAGTCTATATACATTATAAAGAATACAAGGGGTTACTCTAGAGCCATGAATACATCTAATCACAGTCTATATATACATTATAAAGAATACAAGGGGTTACTCTAGAGCCAATGAATACATCTAATCACAGTCTATATACATTATAAAGAATACAAGGGGTTACTCTAGAGCCATGAATACACCTAATCACAGTCTATATACATTATAAAGAATACAAGGGGTCACTCTAGAGCCATGAATACACCTAATCAGTCTATATACATTATAAAGAATACAAGGGGTTACTCTAGAGCCAATGAATACATCTAATCACAGTCTATATACATTATAAAGAATACAAGGGGTTACTCTAGAGCCATGAATACATCTAATCACAGTCTATATACATTATAAAGAATACAAGGGGTTACTCTAGAGCCATGAATACACGTAATCACAGTCTGTATATACATTATAAAGAATACAAGGGGTTACTCTAGAGCCATGAATACATCTAATCAGTCTGTATATACATTATAAAGAATACAAGGGGTTACTCTAGAGCCATGAATACATCTAATCACAGTCTATATACATTATAAAGAATACAAGGGGTTACTCTAGAGCCATGAATACATCTAATCACAGTCTATATACATTATAAAGAATACAAGGGGTTACTCTAGAGCCATGAATACATCTAATCAGTCTGTATATACATTATAAAGAATACAAGGGGTTACTCTAGAGCCATGAATACACCTAATCACAATCTATATACATTATAAAGAATACAAGGGGTTACTCTAGAGCCATGAATACATCTAATCACAGTCTGTATATACATTATAAAGAATACAAGGGGTTACTCTAGAGCCATGAATACATCTAATCACAGTCTATATACATTATAAAGAATACAAGGGGTTACTCTAGAGCCATGAATACACCTAATCACAGTCTGTATATACATTATAAAGAATATAAGGGGTTACTCTAGAGCCATGAATACACCTAATCACAGTCTATATACATTATAAAGAATACAAGGGGTTACTCTAGAGCCATGAATACATCTAATCAGTCTGTATATACATTATAAAGAATACAAGGGGTTACTCTAGAGCCATGAATACATCTAATCACAGTCTATATACATTATAAAGAATACAAGGGGTTACTCTAGAGCCATGAATACACCTAATCAGTCTATATACATTATAAAGAATACAAGGGGTTACTCTAGAGCCAATGAATACATCTAATCAGTCTATATACATTATAAAGAATACAAGGGGTTACTCTAGAGCCAATGAATACATCTAATCACAGTCTATATACATTATAAAGAATACAAGGGGTCACTCTAGAGCCATGAATACACCTAATCAGTCTATATACATTATAAAGAATACAAGGGGTTACTCTAGAGCCAATGAATACATCTAATCAGTCTATATACATTATAAAGAATACAAGGGGTTACTCTAGAGCCATGAATACATCTAATCACAGTCTGTATACATTATAAAGAATACAAGGGGTTACTCTAGAGCCATGAATACATCTAATCACAGTCTGTATATACATTATAAAGAATACAAGGGGTTACTCTAGAGCCATGAATACATCTAATCACAGTCTATATACATTAAAAAGAATACAAGGGGTTACTCTAGAGCCATGAATACACCTAATCACAGTCTATATACATTATAAAGAATACAAGGGGTTACTCTAGAGCCATGAATACATCTAATCACAGTCTATATACATTAAAAAGAATACAAGGGGTTACTCTAGAGCCATGAATACACCTAATCACAGTCTATATACATTATAAAGAATACAAGGGGTTACTCTAGAGCCATGAATACATCTAATCACAGTCTATATACATTATAAAGAATACAAAGGGGTTACTCTAGAGCCATGACTACACCTAATCACAGTCTGTATACATTATAAAGAATACAAGGGGTTACTCTAGAGCCATGAATACATCTAATCAGTCTATATACATTATAAAGAATACAAGGGGTTACTCTAGAGCCATGAATACATCTAATCAGTCTATATACATTATAAAGAATACAAGGGGTTACTCTAGAGCCATGAATACATCTAATCAGTCTGTATATACATTTTAAAGAATACAAGGGGTTACTCTAGAGCCATGAATACATCTAATCACATCCTATATACATTATAAAGAATATAAGGGGTTACTCTAGAGCCATGAATACATCTAATCACAGTCTATATACATTATAAAGAATACAAGGGGTTACTCTAGAGCCATGAATACATCTAATCACAGTCTATATACATTATAAAGAATACAAGGGGTACTCTAGACCCTTGAATACATCTAATCACAGTCTATATACATTATAAAGAATACAAGGGGTTACTCTAGAGCCATGAATACATCTAATCACAGTCTATATACATTATAAAGAATACAAGGGGTTACTCTAGAGCCATGAATACATCTAATCACAGTCTATATACATTATAAAGAATACAAGGGGTTACTCTAGAGCCATGAATACATCTAATCACAGTCTATATACATTATAAAGAATACAAGGGGTTACTCTAGAGCCATGAATACATCTAATCACAGTCTGTATATACATGATAAAGAATACAAGGGGTTACTCTAGAGCCATGAATACATCTAATCACAGTCTATATACATTATAAAGAATACAAGGGGTTACTCTAGAGCCATGAATACATCTAATCACAGTCTATATACATTATAAAGAATACAAGGGGTTACTCTAGAGCCATGAATACATCTAATCACAGTCTATATACATTATAAAGAATACAAGGGGTTACTCTAGAGCCATGAATACATCTAATCACAGTCTATATACATTATAAAGAATACAAGGGGTTACTCTAGAGCCATGAATACATCTAATCACAGTCTATATACATTATAAAGAATATAAGGGGTTACTCTAGAACCATGAATACATCTAATCACAGTCTATATACATTATAAAGAATACAAGGGGTTACTCTAGAGCCATGAATACACCTAATCACAGTCTGTATATACATTATAAAGAATACAAGGGGTTACTCTAGAGCCATGAATACATCTAATCACAGTCTATATACATTATAAAGAATACAAGGGGTTACTCTAGAGCCATGAATACACCTAATCACAGTCTGTATATACATTATAAAGAATACAAGGGGTTACTCTAGAGCCATGAATACATCTAATCACAGTCTATATACATTATAAAGAATACAAGGGGTTACTCTAGAGCCATGAATACATCTAATCACAGTCTGTATATACATTATAAAGAATACAAGGGGTTACTCTAGAGCCATGAATACATCTAATCACAGTCTATATACATTATAAAGAATACAAGGGGTTACTCTAGAGCCATGAATACATCTAATCACAGTCTATATACATTATAAAGAATACAAGGGGTTACTCTAGAGCCATGAATACATCTAATCACAGTCTGTATACATTATAAAGAATATAAGGGGTTACTCTAGAGCCATGAATACATCTAATCACAGTCTGTATACATTATAAAGAATACAAGGGGTTACTCTAGAGCCATGAATACATCTAATCACAGTCTATATACATTATAAAGAATACAAGGGGTTACTCTAGAGCCATGAATACATCTAATCACAGTCTATATACATTATAAAGAATACAAGGGGTTACTCTAGAGCCATGAATACATCTAATCACAGTCTATATACATTATAAAGAATACAAGGGGTTACTCTAGAGCCATGAATACATCTAATCACAGTCTATATACATTATAAAGAATACAAGGGGTTACTCTAGAGCCATGAATACATCTAATCACAGTCTATATACATTATAAACAATACAAGGGGTTACTCTAGAGCCATGAATACATCTAATCACAGTCTGTATATACATTATAAAGAATACAAGGGGTTACTCTAGAGCCATGAATACATCTAATCACAGTCTATATACATTATAAAGAATACAAGGGGTTACTCTAGAGCCAATGAATACATCTAATCACAGTCTATATACATTATAAAGAATACTAGGGGTTACTCTAGAGCCATGAATACACCTAATCACAGTCTATATACATTATAAAGTATACAAGGGGTTACTCTAGAGCCATGAATACATCTAATCACAGTCTGTATATACATTATAAAGAATACAAGGGGTTACTCTAGAGCCATGAATACATCTAATCACAGTCTATATACATTATAAAGAATACAAGGGGTTACTCTAGAGCCATGAATACATCTAATCACAGTCTATATACATTATAAAGAATACAAGGGGTTACTCTAGAGCCATGAATACATCTAATTACAGTCTATATACATTATAAAGAATACAAGGGGTTTCTCTAGAGCCATGAATACATCTAATCAGTCTGTATATACATTATAAAGAATACAAGGGGTTACTCTAGAGCCATGAATACATCTAATCACAGTCTATATACATTATAAAGAATACAAGGGGTTACTCTAGAGCCATGAATACATCTAATCACAGTCTGTATATACATTATAATGAATACAAGGGGTTACTCTAGAGCCATGAATACACCTAATCACAGTCTATATACATTATAAAGAATACAAGGGGTTACTCTAGAGCCATGAATACATCTAATCACAGTCTATATACATTATAAAGAATACAAGGGGTTACTCTAGAGCCATGAATACATCTAATCAGTCTATATACATTATAAAGAATACAAGGGGTTACTCTAGAGCCAATGAATACATCTAATCACAGTCTGTATATACATTATAAAGAATACAAGGGGTTACTCTAGAGCCATGAATACATCTAATCACAGTCTATATACATTATAAAGAATACAAGGGGTTACTCTAGAGCCATGAATACATCTAATCACAGTCTATATACATTATAAAGAATACAAGGGGTTACTATAGAGCCATGAATACATCTAATCACAGTCTATATACATTATAAAGAATACAAGGGGTTACTCTAGAGCCATGAATACATCTAATCACAGTCTATATATACATTATAAAGAATACAAGGGGTTACTCTAGAGCCAATGAATACATCTAATCACAGTCTATATACATTATAAAGAATACAAGGGGTTACTCTAGAGCCATGAATACATCTAATCACAGTCTATATATACATTATAAAGAATACAAGGGGTTACTCTAGAGCCAATGAATACATCTAATCACAGTCTATATACATTATAAAGAATACAAGGGGTTACTCTAGAGCCATGAATACACCTAATCACAGTCTATATACATTATAAAGAATACAAGGGGTCACTCTAGAGCCATGAATACACCTAATCAGTCTATATACATTATAAAGAATACAAGGGGTTACTCTAGAGCCATGAATACATCTAATCACAGTCTATATACATTATAAAGAATACAAGGGGTTACTCTAGAGCCATGAATACATCTAATCACAGTCTATATACATTATAAACAATACAAGGGGTTACTCTAGAGCCATGAATACACGTAATCACAGTCTGTATATACATTATAAAGAATACAAGGGGTTACTCTAGAGCCATGAATACATCTAATCAGTCTGTATATACATTATAAAGAATACAAGGGGTTACTCTAGAGCCATGAATACATCTAATCACAGTCTATATACATTATAAAGAATACAAGGGGTTACTCTAGAGCCATGAATACATCTAATCACAGTCTATATACATTATAAAGAATACAAGGGGTTACTCTAGAGCCATGAATACATCTAATCAGTCTGTATATACATTATAAAGAATACAAGGGGTTACTCTAGAGCCATGAATACACCTAATCAGTCTATATACATTATAAAGAATACAAGGGGTTACTCTAGAGCCATGAATACACCTAATCACAATCTATATACATTATAAAGAATACAAGGGGTTACTCTAGAGCCATGAATACATCTAATCACAGTCTGTATATACATTATAAAGAATACAAGGGGTTACTCTAGAGCCATGAATACATCTAATCACAGTCTATATACATTATAAAGAATACAAGGGGTTACTCTAGAGCCATGAATACACCTAATCACAGTCTGTATATACATTATAAAGAATATAAGGGGTTACTCTAGAGCCATGAATACACCTAATCACAGTCTATATACATTATAAAGAATACAAGGGGTTACTCTAGAGCCATGAATACATCTAATCAGTCTGTATATACATTATAAAGAATACAAGGGGTTACTCTAGAGCCATGAATACATCTAATCACAGTCTATATACATTATAAAGAATACAAGGGGTTACTCTAGAGCCATGAATACACCTAATCAGTCTATATACATTATAAAGAATACAAGGGGTTACTCTAGAGCCAATGAATACATCTAATCAGTCTATATACATTATAAAGAATACAAGGGGTTACTCTAGAGCCATGAATACATCTAATCACAGTCTATATACATTATAAAGAATACAAGGGGTCACTCTAGAGCCATGAATACACCTAATCAGTCTATATACATTATAAAGAATACAAGGGGTTACTCTAGAGCCAATGAATACATCTAATCAGTCTATATACATTATAAAGAATACAAGGGGTTACTCTAGAGCCATGAATACATCTAATCAGTCTATATACATTATAAAGAATACAAGGGGTTACTCTAGAGCCATGAATACATCTAATCACAGTCTATATACATTATAAAGAATACAAGGGGTTACTCTAGAGCCATGAATACATCTAATCACAGTCTGTATATACATTATAAAGAATACAAGGGGTTACTCTAGAGCCATGAATACATCTAATCACAGTCTATATACATTATAAAGAATACAAGGGGTTACTCTAGAGCCATGAATACACCTAATCACAGTCTATATACATTATAAAGAATACAAGGGGTTACTCTAGAGCCATGAATACACCTAATCACAGTCTGTATATACATTATAAAGAATACAAAGGGGTTACTCTAGAGCCATGACTACACCTAATCACAGTCTGTATACATTATAAAGAATACAAGGGGTTACTCTAGAGCCATGAATACATCTAATCAGTCTATATACATTATAAAGAATACAAGGGGTTACTCTAGAGCCATGAATACATCTAATCACAGTCTATATA
The DNA here is from genome assembly GCF_029499605.1 of Hyla sarda. Lineage (NCBI taxonomy): Eukaryota > Metazoa > Chordata > Amphibia > Anura > Hylidae > Hyla > Hyla sarda. The sequence continues at coordinate 381,630 of NW_026608817.1, read as the reverse complement.
CATTATAAAGAATACAAGGGGTTACTCTAGAGCCATGAATACACCTAATCAGTCTATATACATTATAAAGAATACAAGGGGTTACTCTAGAGCCAATGAATACATCTAATCAGTCTATATACATTATAAAGAATACAAGGGGTTACTCTAGAGCCATGAATACATCTAATCACAGTCTATATACATTATAAAGAATACAAGGGGTCACTCTAGAGCCATGAATACACCTAATCAGTCTATATACATTATAAAGAATACAAGGGGTTACTCTAGAGCCATGAATACACCTAATCACAGTCTGTATATACATTATAAAGAATACAAAGGGGTTACTCTAGAGCCATGACTACACCTAATCACAGTCTATATACATTATAAAGAATACAAGGGGTTACTCTAGAGCCATGAATACATCTAATCAGTCTGTATATACATTATAAAGAATACAAGGGGTTACTCTAGAGCCATGAATACATCTAATCACAGTCTATATACATTATAAAGAATACAAGGGGTTACTCTAGAGCCATGAATACACCTAATCAGTCTATATACATTATAAAGAATACAAGGGGTTACTCTAGAGCCAATGAATACATCTAATCAGTCTATATACATTATAAAGAATACAAGGGGTTACTCTAGAGCCATGAATACATCTAATCACAGTCTATATACATTATAAAGAATACAAGGGGTCACTCTAGAGCCATGAATACACCTAATCAGTCTATATACATTATAAAGAATACAAGGGGTTACTCTAGAGCCAATGAATACATCTAATCAGTCTATATACATTATAAAGAATACAAGGGGTTACTCTAGAGCCATGAATACATCTAATCAGTCTATATACATTATAAAGAATACAAGGGGTTACTCTAGAGCCATGAATACATCTAATCACAGTCTGTATACATTATAAAGAATACAAGGGGTTACTCTAGAGCCATGAATACATCTAATCACAGTCTGTATATACATTATAAAGAATACAAGGGGTTACTCTAGAGCCATGAATACATCTAATCACAGTCTATATACATTATAAAGAATACAAGGGGTTACTCTAGAGCCATGAATACACCTAATCACAGTCTATATACATTATAAAGAATACAAGGGGTTACTCTAGAGCCATGAATACACCTAATCACAGTCTGTATATACATTATAAAGAATACAAAGGGGTTACTCTAGAGCCATGACTACACCTAATCACAGTCTGTATACATTATAAAGAATACAAGGGGTTACTCTAGAGCCATGAATACATCTAATCAGTCTATATACATTATAAAGAATACAAGGGGTTACTCTAGAGCCATGAATACATCTAATCAGTCTATATACATTATAAAGAATACAAGGGGTTACTCTAGAGCCATGAATACATCTAATCAGTCTGTATATACATTTTAAAGAATACAAGGGGTTACTCTAGAGCCATGAATACATCTAATCACAGTCTATATACATTATAAAGAATACAAGGGGTTACTCTAGAGCCATGAATACATCTAATCACAGTCTATATACATTATAAAGAATACAAGGGGTTACTCTAGAGCCATGAATACATCTAATCACAGTCTATATACATTATAAAGAATACAAGGGGTTACTCTAGAGCCATGAATACATCTAATCACAGTCTGTATATACATGATAAAGAATACAAGGGGTTACTCTAGAGCCATGAATACATCTAATCACAGTCTATATACATTATAAAGAATACAAGGGGTTACTCTAGAGCCATGAATACATCTAATCACAGTCTATATACATTATAAAGAATACAAGGAGTTACTCTAGAGCCATGAATACATCTAATCACAGTCTATATACATTATAAAGAATACAAGGGGTTACTCTAGAGCCATGAATACATCTAATCACAGCCTATATACATTATAAAGAATATAAGGGGTTACTCTAGAGCCATGAATACATCTAATCACAGTCTATATACATTATAAAGAATACAAGGGGTTACTCTAGAGCCATGAATACATCTAATCACAGTCTATATACATTATAAAGAATACAAGGGGTTACTCTAGAGCCATGAATACATCTAATCACAGTCTATATACATTATAAAGAATACAAGGGGTTACTCTAGAGCCATGAATAAATCTAATCACAGTCTGTATATACATTATAAAGAATACAAGGGGTTACTCTAGAGCCATGAATACATCTAATCACAGTCTGTATATACATTATAAAGAATACAAGGGGTTACTCTAGAGCCATGAATACATCTAATCACAGTCTGTATACATTATAAAGAATACAAGGGGTTACTCTAGAGCCATGAATACATCTAATCACAGTCTATATACATTATAAAGAATACAAGGGGTTACTCTAGAGCCATGAATACATCTAATCACAGTCTGTATATACATTATAAAGAATACAAGGGGTTACTCTAGAGCCATGAATACATCTAATCACAGTCTGTATATACATTATAAAGAATACAAGGGGTTACTCTAGAGCCATGAATACATCTAATCACAGTCTATATACATTATAAAGAATACAAGGGGTTACTCTAGAGCCATGAATACATCTAATCACAGTCTATATACATTATAAAGAATATAAGGGGTTACTCTAGAGCCATGAATACATCTAATCAGTCTATATACATAAAGAATACAAGGGGTTACTCTAGAGCCATGAATACATCTAATCACAGTCTATATACATTATAAAGAATACAAGGGGTTACTCTAGAGCCATGAATACATCTAATCTCAGTCTGTATACAGTATAAAGAATACAAGGGGTTACTCTAGAGCCATGAATACACCTAATCAGTCTGTATATACATTATAAAGAATACAAGGGGTTACTCTAGAGCCATGAATACATCTAATCACAGTCTGTATATACATTATAAAGAATACAAGGGGTTACTCTAGAGCCATGAATACATCTAATCACAGTCTATATACATTATAAAGAATACAAGGGGTTACTCTAGAGCCATGAATACATCTAATCACAGTCTATATACATTATAAAGAATACAAGGGGTTACTCTAGAGCCATGAATACATCTAATCACAGTCTATATACATTATAAAGAATACAAGGGGTTACTCTAGAGCCATGAATACATCTAATCACAGTCTGTATATACATTATAAAGAATACAAGGGGTTACTCTAGAGCCATGAATACATCTAATCACAGTCTATATACATTATAAAGAATACAAGGGGTTACTCTAGAGCCAATGAATACATCTAATCACAGTCTATATACATTATAAAGAATACAAGGGGTTACTCTAGAGCCATGAATACACCTAATCACAGTCTATATACATTATAAAGTATACAAGGGGTTACTCTAGAGCCATGAATACATCTAATCACAGTCTGTATATACATTATAAAGAATACAAGGGGTTACTCCAGAGCCATGAATACATCTAATCAGTCTGTATATACATTATAAAGAATACAAGGGGTTACTCTAGAGCCATGAATACATCTAATCACAGTCTATATACATTATAAAGAATACAAGGGGTTACTCTAGAGCCATGAATACATCTAATTACAGTCTATATACATTATAAAGAATACAAGGGGTTTCTCTAGAGCCATGAATACATCTAATCAGTCTGTATATACATTATAAAGAATACAAGGGGTTACTCTAGAGCCATGAATACATCTAATCACAGTCTATATACATTATAAAGAATACAAGGGGTTACTCTAGAGCCATGAATACATCTAATCACAGTCTGTATATACATTATAATGAATACAAGGGGTTACTCTAGAGCCATGAATACACCTAATCACAGTCTATATACATTATAAAGAATACAAGGGGTTACTCTAGAGCCATGAATACATCTAATCACAGTCTATATACATTATAAAGAATACAAGGGGTTACTCTAGAGCCATGAATACATCTAATCAGTCTATATACATTATAAAGAATACAAGGGGTTACTCTAGAGCCATGAATACATCTAATCACAGTCTATATACATTATAAAGAATACAAGGGGTTACTCTAGAGCCATGAATACATCTAATCACAGTCTGTATACATTATAAAGAATATAAGGGGTTACTCTAGAGCCATGAATACATCTAATCACAGTCTGTATACATTATAAAGAATACAAGGGGTTACTCTAGAGCCAATGAATACATCTAATCACAGTCTGTATATACATTATAAAGAATACAAGGGGTTACTCTAGAGCCATGAATACATCTAATCACAGTCTATATACATTATAAAGAATACAAGGGGTTACTCTAGAGCCATGAATACATCTAATCACAGTCTGTATATACATTATAAAGAATACAAGGGGTTACTCTAGAGCCATGAATACATCTAATCACAGTCTATATACATTATAAAGAATACAAGGGGTTACTCTAGAGCCAATGAATACATCTAATCACAGTCTATATACATTATAAAGAATACAAGGGGTTACTCTAGAGCCATGAATACACCTAATCACAGTCTATATACATTATAAAGTATACAAGGGGTTACTCTAGAGCCATGAATACATCTAATCACAGTCTGTATATACATTATAAAGAATACAAGGGGTTACTCCAGAGCCATGAATACATCTAATCAGTCTGTATATACATTATAAAGAATACAAGGGGTTACTCTAGAGCCATGAATACATCTAATCACAGTCTATATACATTATAAAGAATACAAGGGGTTACTCTAGAGCCATGAATACATCTAATTACAGTCTATATACATTATAAAGAATACAAGGGGTTTCTCTAGAGCCATGAATACATCTAATCAGTCTGTATATACATTATAAAGAATACAAGGGGTTACTCTAGAGCCATGAATACATCTAATCACAGTCTATATACATTATAAAGAATACAAGGGGTTACTCTAGAGCCATGAATACATCTAATCACAGTCTGTATATACATTATAATGAATACAAGGGGTTACTCTAGAGCCATGAATACACCTAATCAGTCTATATACATTATAAAGAATACAAGGGGTTACTCTAGAGCCATGAATACACCTAATCACAATCTATATACATTATAAAGAATACAAGGGGTTACTCTAGAGCCATGAATACATCTAATCACAGTCTGTATATACATTATAAAGAATACAAGGGGTTACTCTAGAGCCATGAATACATCTAATCACAGTCTATATACATTATAAAGAATACAAGGGGTTACTCTAGAGCCATGAATACACCTAATCACAGTCTGTATATACATTATAAAGAATATAAGGGGTTACTCTAGAGCCATGAATACACCTAATCACAGTCTATATACATTATAAAGAATACAAGGGGTTACTCTAGAGCCATGAATACATCTAATCAGTCTGTATATACATTATAAAGAATACAAGGGGTTACTCTAGAGCCATGAATACATCTAATCACAGTCTATATACATTATAAAGAATACAAGGGGTTACTCTAGAGCCATGAATACACCTAATCAGTCTATATACATTATAAAGAATACAAGGGGTTACTCTAGAGCCAATGAATACATCTAATCAGTCTATATACATTATAAAGAATACAAGGGGTTACTCTAGAGCCAATGAATACATCTAATCACAGTCTATATACATTATAAAGAATACAAGGGGTCACTCTAGAGCCATGAATACACCTAATCAGTCTATATACATTATAAAGAATACAAGGGGTTACTCTAGAGCCAATGAATACATCTAATCAGTCTATATACATTATAAAGAATACAAGGGGTTACTCTAGAGCCATGAATACATCTAATCACAGTCTGTATACATTATAAAGAATACAAGGGGTTACTCTAGAGCCATGAATACATCTAATCACAGTCTATATACATTATAAAGAATACAAGGGGTTACTCTAGAGCCATGAATACATCTAATCACAGTCTGTATATACATTATAAAGAATACAAGGGGTTACTCTAGAGCCATGAATACATCTAATCACAGTCTATATACATTATAAAGAATACAAGGGGTTACTCTAGAGCCATGAATACATCTAATCACAGTCTATATACATTATAAAGAATACAAGGGGTTACTCTAGAGCCATGAATACACCTAATCACAGTCTATATACATTATAAAGAATACAAGGGGTTACTCTAGAGCCATGAATACATCTAATCACAGTCTATATACATTATAAAGAATACAAAGGGGTTACTCTAGAGCCATGACTACACCTAATCACAGTCTGTATACATTATAAAGAATACAAGGGGTTACTCTAGAGCCATGAATACATCTAATCAGTCTATATACATTATAAAGAATACAAGGGGTTACTCTAGAGCCATGAATACATCTAATCAGTCTATATACATTATAAAGAATACAAGGGGTTACTCTAGAGCCATGAATACATCTAATCAGTCTGTATATACATTTTAAAGAATACAAGGGGTTACTCTAGAGCCATGAATACATCTAATCACAGCCTATATACATTATAAAGAATATAAGGGGTTACTCTAGAGCCATGAATACATCTAATCACAGTCTATATACATTATAAAGAATACAAGGGGTTACTCTAGAGCCATGAATACATCTAATCACAGTCTATATACATTATAAAGAATACAAGGGGTTACTCTAGAGCCATGAATACATCTAATCACAGTCTATATACATTATAAAGAATACAAGGGGTTACTCTAGAGCCATGAATACATCTAATCACAGTCTATATACATTATAAAGAATACAAGGGGTTACTCTAGAGCCATGAATACATCTAATCACAGTCTATATACATTATAAAGAATACAAGGGGTTACTCTAGAGCCATGAATACATCTAATCACAGTCTATATACATTATAAAGAATATAAGGGGTTACTCTAGAGCCATGAATACATCTAATCACAGTCTATATACATTATAAAGAATACAAGGGGTTACTCTAGAGCCATGAATACACCTAATCACAGTCTGTATATACATTATAAAGAATACAAGGGGTTACTCTAGAGCCATGAATACATCTAATCACAGTCTATATACATTATAAAGAATACAAGGGGTTACTCTAGAGCCATGAATACACCTAATCACAGTCTGTATATACATTATAAAGAATACAAGGGGTTACTCTAGAGCCATGAATACATCTAATCACAGTCTATATACATTATAAAGAATACAAGGGGTTACTCTAGAGCCATGAATACATCTAATCACAGTCTGTATATACATTATAAAGAATACAAGGGGTTACTCTAGAGCCATGAATACATCTAATCACAGTCTATATACATTATAAAGAATACAAGGGGTTACTCTAGAGCCATGAATACACCTAATCACAGTCTGTATACATTATAAAGAATACAAGGGGTTACTCTAGAGCCATGAATACATCTAATCACAGTCTATATACATTATAAAGAATACAAGGGGTTACTCTAGAGCCATGAATACATCTAATCACAGTCTATATACATTATAAAGAATACAAGGGGTTACTCTAGAGCCATGAATACATCTAATCACAGTCTGTATACATTATAAAGAATACAAGGGGTTACTCTAGAGCCATGAATACATCTAATCACAGTCTATATACATTATAAAGAATACAAGGGGTTACTCTAGAGCCATGAATACATCTAATCACAGTCTACATACATTATAAAGAATACAAGGGGTTACTCTAGAGCCATGAATACATCTAATCACAGTCTATATACATTATAAAGAATACAAGGGGTTACTCTAGAGCCATGAATACACCTAATCACAGTCTATATACATTATAAAGAATACAAGGGGTTACTCTAGAGCCATGAATAAATCTAATCACAGTCTGTATATACATTATAAAGAATACAAGGGGTTACTCTAGAGCCATGAATACATCTAATCACAGTCTGTATACATTATAAAGAATACAAGGGGTTACTCTAGAGCCATGAATACATCTAATCACAGTCTATATACATTATAAAGAATACAAGGGGTTACTCTAGAGCCATGAATACATCTAATCACAGTCTGTATATACATTATAAAGAATACAAGGGGTTACTCTAGAGCCATGAATACATCTAATCACAGTCTGTATACATTATAAAGAATACAAGGGGTTACTCTAGAGCCATGAATACATCTAATCACAGTCTGTATATACATTATAAAGAATACAAGGGGTTACTCTAGAGCCATGAATACATCTAATCACAGTCTATATACATTATAAAGAATACAAGGGGTTACTCTAGAGCCATGAATACATCTAATAACAGTCTATATACATTATAAAGAATACAAGGGGTTACTCTAGAGCCATGAATACATCTAATCACAGTCTGTATACATTATAAAGAATACAAGGGGTTACTCTAGAGCCATGAATACATCTAATCAGTCTATATACATTATAAAGAATACAAGGGGTTACTCTAGAGCCATGAATACATCTAATCACAGTCTGTATACATTATAAAGAATACAAGGGGTTACTCTAGAGCCATGAATACATCTAATCACAGTCTGTATATACATTATAAAGAATACAAGGGGTTACTCTAGAGCCATGAATACATCTAATCACAGTCTATATACATTATAAAGAATACAAGGGGTTACTCTAGAGCCATGAATACATCTAATAACAGTCTATATACATTATAAAGAATACAAGGGGTTACTCTAGAGCCATGAATACATCTAATCACAGTCTGTATACATTATAAAGAATACAAGGGGTTACTCTAGAGCCATGAATACACCTAATCACAGTCTATATACATTATAAAGAATACAAGGGGTTACTCTAGAGCCATGAATACATCTAATCACAGTCTATATACATTATAAAGAATACAAGGGGTTACTCTAGAGCCATGAATACATCTAATCACAGTCTATATACATTATAAAGAATACAAGGGGTTACTCTAGAGTCATGAATACATCTAATAACAGTCTATATACATTATAAAGAATACAAGGGGTTACTCTAGAGCCATGAATAAATCTAATCACAGTCTGTATATACATTATAAAGAATACAAGGGGTTACTCTAGAGCCATGAATACATCTAATCACAGTCTGTATACATTATAAAGAATACAAGGGGTTACTCTAGAGCCATGAATACATCTAATCACAGTCTATATACATTATAAAGAATACAAGGGGTTACTCTAGAGCCATGAATACATCTAATCACAGTCTGTATATACATTATAAAGAATACAAGGGGTTACTCTAGAGCCATGAATACATCTAATCACAGTCTGTATACATTATAAAGAATACAAGGGGTTACTCTAGAGCCATGAATACATCTAATCACAGTCTGTATATACATTATAAAGAATACAAGGGGTTACTCTAGAGCCATGAATACATCTAATCACAGTCTATATACATTATAAAGAATACAAGGGGTTACTCTAGAGCCATGAATACATCTAATCACAGTCTGTATACATTATAAAGAATACAAGGGGTTACTCTAGAGCCATGAATACATCTAATCACAGTCTATATACATTATAAAGAATACAAGGGGTTACTCTAGAGCCATGAATACATCTAATCACAGTCTATATACATTATAAAGAATACAAGGGGTTACTCTAGAGCCATGAATACATCTAATCACAGTCTATATATACATTATAAAGAATACAAGGGGTTACTCTAGAGCCATGAATACATCTAATCACAGTCTATATACATTATAAAGAATACAAGGGGTTACTCTAGAGCCATGAATACATCTAATCAGTCTATATACATTATAAAAAATACAAGGGGTTACTCTAGAGCCATGAATACATCTAATCACAGTCTATACATTATAAAGAATACAAGGGGTTACTCTAGAGCCATGAATACATCTAATCACAGTCTATATACATTATAAAGTATACAAGGGGTTACTCTAGAGCCATGAATACATCTAATCACAGTCTATACATTATAAAGAATACAAGGGGTTACTCTAGAGCCATGAATACATCTAATCACAGTCTATACATTATAAAGAATACAAGGGGTTACTCTAGAGCCATGAATACATCTAATCAAAGTCTATATACATTATAAAGTATACAAGGGGTTACTCTAGAGCCATGAATACATCTAATCACAGTCTATATACATTATAAAGAATACAAGGGGTGACTCTAGAGCCATGAATACATCTAATCACAGTCTATATATACATTATAAAGAATACAAGGGGTTACTCTAGAGCCATGAATACATCTAATCAGTCTATATACATTATAAAGAATACAAGGGGTTACTCTAGAGCCATAAATACATCTAATCACAGTCTATATACATTATAAAGAATACAAGGGGTTACTCTAGAGCCATGAATACATCTAATCACTGTCTATATACATTATAAAGAATACAAGGGGTTACTCTAGAGCCATGAATACATCTAATCACAGTCTATATACATTATAAAGAATACAAGGGGTTACTCTAGAGCCATGAATACATCTAATCACAGTCTATATACATTATAAAGAATAAAGGGGTTACTCTAGAGCCATGAATACATCTAATCACAGTCTGTGTATACATTATAAAGAATACAAGGGGTTACTCTAGAGCCATGAATACATCTAATCACAGTCTATATACATTATAAAGAATACAAGGGGTTACTCTAGAGCCATGAATACATCTAATCACAGTCTGTATACATTATAAAGAATACAAGGGGTTACTCTAGAGCCATGAATACATCTAATCACAGTCTATATACATTATAAAGAATACAAGGGGTTACTCTAGAGCCATGAATACATCTAATCACAGTCTATATACATTATAAAGTATACAAGGGGTTACTCTAGAGCCATGAATACACCTAATCACAGTCTGTATATACATTATAAAGAATACAAGGGGTTACTCTAGAGCCATGAATACACCTAATCACAGTCTGTATATACATTATAAAGAATACAAGGGGTTACTCTAGAGCCATGAATACATCTAATCACAGTCTATATACATTATAAAGAATACAAGGGGTTACTCTAGAGCCATGAATACATCTAATCACAGTCTATATACATTATAAAGAATATAAGGGGTTACTCTAGAGCCATAAATACATCTAATCACAGTCTATATACATTATAAAGAATACAAGGGGTTACTCTAGAGCCATGAATACATCTAATCACAGTCTATATATACATTATAAAGAATACAAGGGGTCACTCTAGAGCCATGAATACATCTAATCACAGTCTATATACATTATAAAGAATACAAGGGGTTACTCTAGAGCCATGAATACATCTAATCACAGTCTATATACATTATAAAGAATACAAGGGGTTACTCTAGAGCCATGAATACATCTAATCACAGTCTATATACATTATAAAGAATACAAGGGGTTACTCTAGAGCCATGAATACATCTAATCACAGTCTATATACATTATAAAGAATACAAGGGGTTACTCTAGAGCCATGAATACATCTAATCACAGTCTATATACATTATAAAGAATACAAGGGCTTACTCTAGAGCCATGAATACACCTAATCACAGTCTATATACATTATAAAGAATACAAGGGGTTACTCTAGAGCCATGAATACATCTAATCACAGTCTATATACATTATAAAGAATACAGGGGGTTACTCTAGAGCCATGAATACATCTAATCACAGTCTGTATATACATTATAAAGAATAAAGGGGTTACTCTAGAGCCATGAATACATCTAATCACAGTCTGTATATACATTATAAAGAATAAAGGGGTTACTCTAGAGCCATGAATACACCTAATCACAGTCTATATACATTATAAAGAATATAAGGGGTTACTCTAGAGCCATGAATACATCTAATCTCAGTCTATATACATTATAAAGAATACAAGGGGTTACTCTAGAGCCATGAATACACCTAATCACAGTCTGTATACATTATAAAGAATACAAGGGGTTACTCTAGAGCCATGAATACATCTAATCACAGTCTGTATATACATTATAAAGAATAAAGGGGTTACTCTAGAGCCATGAATACACCTAATCACAGTCTATATACATTATAAAGAATACAAGGGGTTACTCTAGAGCTATGAATACATCTAATCACAGTCTGTATATACATTATAAAGAATAAAGGGGTTACTCTAGAGCCATGAATACATCTAATCACAGTCTGTATATACATTATAAAGAATACAAGGGGTTACTCTAGAGCCATGGATACATCTAATCACAGTCTATATACATTATAAAGTATACAAGGGGTTACTCTAGAGCCATGAATACATCTAATCACAGTCTATATACATTATAAAGAATACAAGGGGTTACTCTAGAGCCATGAATACATCTAATCACAGTCTATATACATTATAAAGAATACAAGGGGTTACTCTAGAGCCAATGAATACATCTAATCACAGTCTGTATATACATTATAAAGAATACAATGGGTTACTCTAGAGCCATGAATACACCTAATCACAGTCTGTATACATTATAAAGAATACAAGGGGTTACTCTAGAGCCATGAATACATCTAATCACAGTCTATATACATTATAAAGAATACAAGGGGTTACTCTAGAGCCAATGAATACATCTAAATCACAGTCTATATACATTATAAAGAATACAAGGGGTTACTCTAGAGCCATGAATACATCTAATCACAGTCTATATACATTATAAAGAATACAAGGGGTTACTCTAGAGCCATGAATACACCTAATCACAGTCTATATACATTATAAAGAATACAAGGGGTTACTCTAGAGCCATGAATACACCTAATCACAGTCTATATACATTATAAAGAATACAAGGGGTTACTCTAGAGCCATGAATACATCTAATCACAGTCTATATACATTATAAAGAATACAAGGGGTTACTCTAGAGCCATGAATACATCTAATCACAGTCTATATACATTATAAAGAATAGAAGGGGTTACTCTAGAGCCATGAATACATCTAATCACAGTCTATATACATTATAAACAATACAAGGGGTTACTCTAGAGCCATGAATACATCTAATCACAGTCTATATACATTATAAAGAATACAAGGGGTTACTCTAGAGCCAATGAATACATCTAATCACAGTCTGTATATACATTATAAAGAATACAAGGGGTTACTCTAGAGCCATAAATACATCTAATCACAGTCTATATACATTATAAAGAATATAAGGGGTTACTCTAGAGCCATGAATACACCTAATCACAGTCTATATACATTATAAAGAATACAAGGGGTTACTCTAGAGCCATAAGTACATCTAATCAAGTCTATATACATTATAAACAATACAAGGGGTTACTCTAGAGCCATGAATACATCTAATCACAGTCTGTATATACATTATAAAGAATAAAGGGGTTACTCTAGAGCCATGAATACATCTAATCACAGTCTATATACATTATAAAGAATACAAGGGGTTACTCTAGAGCCATGAATACATCTAATCAGTCTGCATATATATTATAAAGAATACAAGGGGTTACTCTAGAGCCATGAATACATCTAATCACAGTCTATATACATTATAAAGAATACAAGGGGTTACTCTAGAGCCATGAATACATCTAATCACAGTCTATATACATTATAAACAATACAAGGGGTTACTCTAGAGCCATGAATACACCTAATCAGTCTATATACATTATAAAGAATACAAGGGGTTACTCTAGAGCCATGAATACATCTAATCACAGTCTATATACATTATAAAGAATACAAGGGGTTACTCTAGAGCCATGAATACATCTAATCACAGTCTGTATACACATTATAAAGAATACAAGGGGTTACTCTAGAGCCATGAATACATCTAATCAGTCTATATACATTATAAAGAATACAAGGGGTTACTCTAGAGCCAATGAATACATCTAAATCACAGTCTATATACATTATAAAGAATACAAGGGGTTACTCTAGAGCCATGAATACATCTAATCACAGTCTATATACATAATAAAGAATACAAGGGGTTACTCTAGAGCCATGAATACATCTAATCACAGTCTATATACATTATAAAGAATACAAGGGGTTACTCTAGAGCCATGAATACATCTAATCACAGTCTATATGCATTATAAAGAATACAAGGGGTTACTCTAGAGCCATGAATACACCTAATCACAGTCTATATATACATTATAAAGAATACAAGGGGTTACTCTAGAGCCATGAATACACCTAATCACAGTCTATATACATTATAAAGAATACAAGGGGTTACTCTAGAGCCATGAATACACCTAATCACAGTCTATATACATTATAAAGAATACAAGGGGTTACTCTAGAGCCATGAATACATCTAATCACAGTCTATATACATTATAAAGAATACAAGGGGTTACTCTAGAGCCATGAATACATCTAATCACAGTCTATATACATTATAAAGAATAGAAGGGGTTACTCTAGAGCCATGAATACATCTAATCACAGTCTATATACATTATAAACAATACAAGGGGTTACTCTAGAGCCATGAATACATCTAATCACAGTCTATATACATTATAAAGAATACAAGGGGTTACTCTAGAGCCAATGAATACATCTAATCACAGTCTGTATATACATTATAAAGAATACAAGGGGTTACTCTAGAGCCATAAGTACATCTAATCAAGTCTATATACATTATAAACAATACAAGGGGTTACTCTAGAGCCATGAATACATCTAATCACAGTCTGTATATACATTATAAAGAATACAAGGGGTTACTCTAGAGCCATGAATACATCTAATCACAGTCTATATACATTATAAAGAATACAAGGGGTTACTCTAGAGCCATGAATACATCTAATCAGTCTGTATATACATTATAAAGAATACAAGGGGTTACTCTAGAGCCATGGATACATCTAATCACAGTCTATATACATTATAAACAATACAAGGGGTTACTCTAGAGCCATGAATACACCTAATCAGTCTATATACATTATAAAGAATACAAGGGGTTACTCTAGAGCCATGAATACATCTAATCACAGTCTATATACATTATAAAGAATACAAGGGGTTACTCTAGAGCCATGAATACATCTAATCACAGTCTGTATACACATTATAAAGAATACAAGGGGTTACTCTAGAGCCATGAATACATCTAATCAGTCTATATACATTATAAAGAATACAAGGGGTTACTCTAGAGCCATGAATACACCTAATCACAGTCTGTATACATTATAAAGAATACAAGGGGTTACTCTAGAGCCATGAATACACCTAATCACAGTCTATATACATTATAAAGAATACAAGGGGTTACTCTAGAGCCATGAATACATCTAATCACAGTCTATATACATTATAAAGAATACAAGGGGTTACTCTAGAGCCATGAATACATCTAATCACAGTCTATATACATTATAAAGAATACAAGGGGTTACTCTAGAGCCATGAATACATCTAATCACAGTCTATATACATTATAAAGAATATAAGGGGTTACTCTAGAGCCATGAATACATCTAATCAGTCTATATACATAAAGAATACAAGGGGTTACTCTAGAGCCATGAATACATCTAATCATAGTCTATATACATTATAAAGAATACAAGGGGTTACTCTAGAGCCATGAATACATCTAATCTCAGTCTGTATACATTATAAAGAATACAAGGGGTTACTCTAGAGCCATGAATACACCTAATCAGTCTGTATATACATTATAAAGAATACAAGGGGTTACTCTAGAGCCATGAATACATCTAATCAGTCTGTATATACATTATAAAGAATACAAGGGGTTACTCTAGAGCCATGAATACATCTAATCACAGTCTATATACATTATAAAGAATACAAGGGGTTACTCTAGAGCCATGAATACATCTAATCACAGTCTATATACATTATAAAGAATACAAGGGGTTACTCTAGAGCCATGAATACATCTAATCACAGTCTATATACATTATAAAGAATACAAGGGGTTACTCTAGAGCCATGAATACATCTAATCACAGTCTGTATATACATTATAAAGAATACAAGGGGTTACTCTAGAGCCATGAATACATCTAATCACAGTCTATATACATTATAAAGAATACAAGGGGTTACTCTAGAGCCAATGAATACATTTAATCACAGTCTATATACATTATAAAGAATACAAGGGGTTACTCTAGAGCCATGAATACACCTAATCACAGTCTATATACATTATAAAGTATACAAGGGGTTACTCTAGAGCCATGAATACATCTAATCACAGTCTGTATATACATTATAAAGAATACAAGGGGTTACTCTAGAGCCATGAATACATCTAATCAGTCTGTATATACATTATAAAGAATACAAGGGGTTACTCTAGAGCCATGAATACATCTAATCACAGTCTATATACATTATAAAGAATACAAGGGGTTACTCTAGAGCCATGAATACATCTAATTACAGTCTATATACATTATAAAGAATACAAGGGGTTACTCTAGAGCCATGAATACATCTAATCAGTCTGTATATACATTATAAAGAATACAAGGGGTTACTCTAGAGCCATGAATACATCTAATCACAGTCTATATACATTATAAAGAATACAAGGGGTTACTCTAGAGCCATGAATACATCTAATCACAGTCTATATACATTATAAAGAATACAAGGGGTTACTATAGAGCCATGAATACATCTAATCACAGTCTATATACATTATAAAGAATACAAGGGGTTACTCTAGAGCCATGAATACATCTAATCACAGTCTATATATACATTATAAAGAATACAAGGGGTTACTCTAGAGCCAATGAATACATCTAATCACAGTCTATATACATTATAAAGAATACAAGGGGTTACTCTAGAGCCATGAATACACCTAATCACAGTCTATATACATTATAAAGAATACAAGGGGTCACTCTAGAGCCATGAATACACCTAATCAGTCTATATACATTATAAAGAATACAAGGGGTTACTCTAGAGCCAATGAATACATCTAATCACAGTCTATATACATTATAAAGAATACAAGGGGTTACTCTAGAGCCATGAATACATCTAATCACAGTCTATATACATTATAAAGAATACAAGGGGTTACTCTAGAGCCATGAATACACGTAATCACAGTCTGTATATACATTATAAAGAATACAAGGGGTTACTCTAGAGCCATGAATACATCTAATCAGTCTGTATATACATTATAAAGAATACAAGGGGTTACTCTAGAGCCATGAATACATCTAATCACAGTCTATATACATTATAAAGAATACAAGGGGTTACTCTAGAGCCATGAATACATCTAATCACAGTCTATATACATTATAAAGAATACAAGGGGTTACTCTAGAGCCATGAATACATCTAATCAGTCTGTATATACATTATAAAGAATACAAGGGGTTACTCTAGAGCCATGAATACACCTAATCAGTCTATATACATTATAAAGAATACAAGGGGTTACTCTAGAGCCATGAATACACCTAATCACAATCTATATACATTATAAAGAATACAAGGGGTTACTCTAGAGCCATGAATACATCTAATCACAGTCTGTATATACATTATAAAGAATACAAGGGGTTACTCTAGAGCCATGAATACATCTAATCACAGTCTATATACATTATAAAGAATACAAGGGGTTACTCTAGAGCCATGAATACACCTAATCACAGTCTGTATATACATTATAAAGAATATAAGGGGTTACTCTAGAGCCATGAATACACCTAATCACAGTCTATATACATTATAAAGAATACAAGGGGTTACTCTAGAGCCATGAATACATCTAATCAGTCTGTATATACATTATAAAGAATACAAGGGGTTACTCTAGAGCCATGAATACATCTAATCACAGTCTATATACATTATAAAGAATACAAGGGGTTACTCTAGAGCCATGAATACACCTAATCAGTCTATATACATTATAAAGAATACAAGGGGTTACTCTAGAGCCAATGAATACATATAATCAGTCTATATACATTATAAAGAATACAAGGGGTTACTCTAGAGCCAATGAATACATCTAATCACAGTCTATATACATTATAAAGAATACAAGGGGTCACTCTAGAGCCATGAATACACCTAATCAGTCTATATACATTATAAAGAATACAAGGGGTTACTCTAGAGCCAATGAATACATCTAATCAGTCTATATACATTATAAAGAATACAAGGGGTTACTCTAGAGCCATGAATACATCTAATCACAGTCTATATACATTATAAAGAATACAAGGGGTTACTCTAGAGCCATGAATACATCTAATCACAGTCTATATACATTATAAAGAATACAAGGGGTTACTCTAGAGCCATGAATACACCTAATCACAGTCTGTATATACATTATAAAGAATATAAGGGGTTACTCTAGAGCCATGAATACATCTAATCAGTCTATATACATTATAAAGAATACAAGGGGTTACTCTAGAGCCATGAATACATCTAATCAGTCTATATACATTATAAAGAATACAAGGGGTTACTCTAGAGCCATGAATACATCTAATCAGTCTATATACATTATAAAGAATACAAGGGGTTACTCTAGAGCCAATGAATACATCTAATCAGTCTATATACATTATAAAGAATACAAGGGGTTACTCTAGAGCCATGAATACATCTAATCACAGTCTATATACATTATAAAGAATACAAGGGGTTACTCTAGAGCCATGAATACATCTAATCACAGTCTATATACATTATAAAGAATACAAAGGGGTTACTCTAGAGCCATGACTACACCTAATCACAGTCTGTATACATTATAAAGAATACAAGGGGTTACTCTAGAGCCATGAATACATCTAATCAGTCTATATACATTATAAAGAATACAAGGGGTTACTCTAGAGCCATGAATACATCTAATCAGTCTATATACATTATAAAGAATACAAGGGGTTACTCTAGAGCCATGAATACATCTAATCAGTCTGTATATACATTTTAAAGAATACAAGGGGTTACTCTAGAGCCATGAATACATCTAATCACAGCCTATATACATTATAAAGAATATAAGGGGTTACTCTAGAGCCATGAATACATCTAATCACAGTCTATATACATTATAAAGAATACAAGGGGTTACTCTAGAGCCATGAATACATCTAATCACAGTCTATATACATTATAAAGAATACAAGGGGTTACTCTAGAGCCATGAATACATCTAATCACAGTCTATATACATTATAAAGAATACAAGGGGTTACTCTAGAGCCATGAATACATCTAATCACAGTCTGTATATACATGATAAAGAATACAAGGGGTTACTCTAGAGCCATGAATACATCTAATCACAGTCTATATACATTATAAAGAATACAAGGGGTTACTCTAGAGCCATGAATACATCTAATCACAGTCTATATACATTATAAAGAATACAAGGGGTTACTCTAGAGCCATGAATACATCTAATCACAGTCTATATACATTATAAAGAATACAAGGGGTTACTCTAGAGCCATGAATACATCTAATCACAGTCTATATACATTATAAAGAATACAAGGGGTTACTCTAGAGCCATGAATACATCTAATCACAGTCTATATACATTATAAAGAATATAAGGGGTTACTCTAGAGCCATGAATACATCTAATCTCAGTCTGTATATACATGATAAAGAATATAAGGGGTTACTCTAGAGCCATGAATACATCTAATCACAGTCTATATACATTATAAAGAATACAAGGGGTTACTCTAGAGCCATGAATACACCTAATCACAGTCTGTATATACATTATAAAGAATACAAGGGGTTACTCTAGAGCCATGAATACATCTAATCACAGTCTATATACATTATAAAGAATACAAGGGGTTACTCTAGAGCCATGAATACACCTAATCACAGTCTGTATATACATTATAAAGAATACAAGGGGTTACTCTAGAGCCATGAATACATCTAATCACAGTCTATATACATTATAAAGAATACAAGGGGTTACTCTAGAGCCATGAATACATCTAATCACAGTCTGTATATACATTATAAAGAATACAAGGGGTTACTCTAGAGCCATGAATACATCTAATCACAGTCTATATACATTATAAAGAATACAAGGGGTTACTCTAGAGCCATGAATACACCTAATCACAGTCTGTATACATTATAAAGAATACAAGGGGTTACTCTAGAGCCATGAATACATCTAATCACAGTCTATATACATTATAAAGAATACAAGGGGTTACTCTAGAGCCATGAATACATCTAATCACAGTCTATATACATTATAAAGAATACAAGGGGTTACTCTAGAGCCATGAATACATCTAATCACAGTCTGTATACATTATAAAGAATATAAGGGGTTACTCTAGAGCCATGAATACATCTAATCACAGTCTGTATACATTATAAAGAATACAAGGGGTTACTCTAGAGCCATGAATACATCTAATCACAGTCTATATACATTATAAAGAATACAAGGGGTTACTCTAGAGCCATGAATACATCTAATCACAGTCTATATACATTATAAAGAATACAAGGGGTTACTCTAGAGCCATGAATACATCTAATCACAGTCTATATACATTATAAAGAATACAAGGAGTTACTCTAGAGCCATGAATACACCTAATCACAGTCTATATACATTATAAAGAATACAAGGGGTTACTCTAGAGCCATGAATACATCTAATCACAGTCTATATACATTATAAAGAATACAAGGGGTTACTCTAGAGCCATGAATACATCTAATCACAGTCTATATACATTATAAAGAATACAAGGGGTTACTCTAGAGTCATGAATACATCTAATAACAGTCTATATACATTATAAAGAATACAAGGGGTTACTCTAGAGCCATGAATAAATCTAATCACAGTCTGTATATACATTATAAAGAATACAAGGGGTTACTCTAGAGCCATGAATACATCTAATCACAGTCTGTATACATTATAAAGAATACAAGGGGTTACTCTAGAGCCATGAATACATCTAATCACAGTCTGTATATACATTATAAAGAATACAAGGGGTTACTCTAGAGCCATGAATACATCTAATCACAGTCTGTATACATTATAAAGAATACAAGGGGTTACTCTAGAGCCATGAATACATCTAATCACAGTCTGTATATACATTATAAAGAATACAAGGGGTTACTCTAGAGCCATGAATACATCTAATCACAGTCTATATACATTATAAAGAATACAAGGGGTTACTCTAGATCCATGAATACATCTAATAACAGTCTATATACATTATAAAGAATACAAGGGGTTACTCTAGAGCCATGAATACATCTAATCACAGTCTGTATACATTATAAAGAATACAAGGGGTTACTCTAGAGCCATGAATACATCTAATCAGTCTATATACATTATAAAGAATACAAGGGGTTACTCTAGAGCCATGAATACATCTAATCACAGTCTGTATACATTATAAAGAATACAAGGGGTTACTCTAGAGCCATGAATACATCTAATCACAGTCTGTATATACATTATAAAGAATACAAGGGGTTACTCTAGAGCCATGAATACACCTAATCAGTCTATATACATTATAAAGAATACAAGGGGTTACTCTAGAGCCATGAATACATCTAATCACAGTCTATATACATTATAAAGAATACAAGGGGTTACTCTAGAGCCATGAATACATCTAATCACAGTCTGTATACACATTATAAAGAATACAAGGGGTTACTCTAGAGCCATGAATACATCTAATCAGTCTAGATACATTATAAAGAATACAAGGGGTTACTCTAGAGCCATGAATACACCTAATCACAGTCTGTATACATTATAAAGAATACAAGGGGTTACTCTAGAGCCATGAATACACCTAATCACAGTCTATATACATTATAAAGAATACAAGGGGTTACTCTAGAGCCATGAATACATCTAATCACAGTCTATGTACATTATAAAGAATACAAGGGGTTACTCTAGAGCCATGAATACATCTAATCACAGTCTATATACATTATAAAGAATACAAGGGGTTACTCTAGAGCCATGAATACATCTAATCACAGTCTATATACATTATAAAGAATATAAGGGGTTACTCTAGAGCCATGAATACATCTAATCAGTCTATATACATAAAGAATACAAGGGGTTACTCTAGAGCCATGAATACATCTAATCACAGTCTATATACATTATAAAGAATACAAGGGGTTACTCTAGAGCCATGAATACACCTAATCAGTCTGTATATACATTATAAAGAATACAAGGGGTTACTCTAGAGCCATGAATACATCTAATCAGTCTGTATATACATTATAAAGAATACAAGGGGTTACTCTAGAGCCATGAATACATCTAATCACAGTCTATATACATTATAAAGAATACAAGGGGTTACTCTAGAGCCATGAATACATCTAATCACAGTCTATATACATTATAAAGAATACAAGGGGTTACTCTAGAGCCATGAATACACCTAATCACAGTCTATATACATTATAAAGAATACAAGGGGTTACTCTAGAGCCATGAATACATCTAATCACAGTCTATATACATTATAAAGAATACAAGGGGTTACTCTAGAGCCATGAATACATCTAATCACAGTCTATATACATTATAAAGAATACAAGGGGTTACTCTAGAGCCATGAATACATCTAATCACAGTCTGTATATACATTGTAAAGAATACAAGGGGTTACTCTAGAGCCATGAATACATCTAATCACAGTCTATATACATTATAAAGAATACAAGGGGTTACTCTAGAGCCAATGAATACATCTAATCACAGTCTATATACATTATAAAGAATACAAGGGGTTACTCTAGAGCCATGAATACACCTAATCACAGTCTATATACATTATAAAGTATACAAGGGGTTACTCTAGAGCCATGAATACATCTAATCACAGTCTGTATATACATTATAAAGAATACAAGGGGTTACTCCAGAGCCATGAATACATCTAATCAGTCTGTATATACATTATAAAGAATACAAGGGGTTACTCTAGAGCCATGAATACATCTAATCACAGTCTATATACATTATAAAGAATACAAGGGGTTACTCTAGAGCCATGAATACATCTAATTACAGTCTATATACATTATAAAGAATACAAGGGGTTTCTCTAGAGCCATGAATACATCTAATCAGTCTGTATATACATTATAAAGAATACAAGGGGTTACTCTAGAGCCATGAATACATCTAATCACAGTCTATATACATTATAAAGAATACAAGGGGTTACTCTAGAGCCATGAATACATCTAATCACAGTCTGTATATACATTATAATGAATACAAGGGGTTACTCTAGAGCCATGAATACACCTAATCACAGTCTATATACATTATAAAGAATACAAGGGGTTACTCTAGAGCCATGAATACATCTAATCACAGTCTATATACATTATAAAGAATACAAGGGGTTACTCTAGAGCCATGAATACATCTAATCAGTCTATATACATTATAAAGAATACAAGGGGTTACTCTAGAGCCAATGAATACATCTAATCACAGTCTGTATATACATTATAAAGAATACAAGGGGTTACTCTAGAGCCATGAATACATCTAATCACAGTCTATATACATTATAAAGAATACAAGGGGTTACTCTAGAGCCATGAATACATCTAATCACAGTCTATATACATTATAAAGAATACAAGGGGTTACTCTAGAGCCATGAATACATCTAATCACAGTCTATATACATTATAAAGAATACAAGGGGTTACTCTAGAGCCATGAATACATCTAATCACAGTCTGTATATACATTGTAAAGAATACAAGGGGTTACTCTAGAGCCATGAATACATCTAATCACAGTCTATATACATTATAAAGAATACAAGGGGTTACTCTAGAGCCAATGAATACATCTAATCACAGTCTATATACATTATAAAGAATACAAGGGGTTACTCTAGAGCCATGAATACACCTAATCACAGTCTATATACATTATAAAGTATACAAGGGGTTACTCTAGAGCCATGAATACATCTAATCACAGTCTGTATATACATTATAAAGAATACAAGGGGTTACTCCAGAGCCATGAATACATCTAATCAGTCTGTATATACATTATAAAGAATACAAGGGGTTACTCTAGAGCCATGAATACATCTAATCACAGTCTATATACATTATAAAGAATACAAGGGGTTACTCTAGAGCCATGAATACATCTAATTACAGTCTATATACATTATAAAGAATACAAGGGGTTTCTCTAGAGCCATGAATACATCTAATCAGTCTGTATATACATTATAATGAATACAAGGGGTTACTCTAGAGCCATGAATACACCTAATCACAGTCTATATACATTATAAAGAATACAAGGGGTTACTCTAGAGCCATGAATACATCTAATCACAGTCTGTATATACATTATAAAGAATACAAGGGGTTACTCTAGAGCCATGAATACATCTAATCACAGTCTATATACATTATAAAGAATACAAGGGGTTACTCTAGAGCCATGAATACATCTCATCACAGTCTATATACATTATAAAGAATACAAGGGGTTACTCTAGAGCCATGAATACATCTAATCACAGTCTATATATACATTATAAAGAATACAAGGGGTTACTCAAGAGCCAATGAATACATCTAATCACAGTCTATATACATTATAAAGAATACAAGGGGTTACTCTAGAGCCATGAATACATCTAATCACAGTATATATATACATTATAAAGAATACAAGGGGTTACTCTAGAGCCAATGAATACATCTAATCACAGTCTATATACATTATAAAGAATACAAGGGGTTACTCTAGAGCCATGAATACACCTAATCACAGTCTATATACATTATAAAGAATACAAGGGGTCACTCTAGAGCCATGAATACACCTAATCAGTCTATATACATTATAAAGAATACAAGGGGTTACTCTAGAGCCAATGAATACATCTAATCACAGTCTATATACATTATAAAGAATACAAGGGGTTACTCTAGAGCCATGAATACATCTAATCACAGTCTATATACATTATAAAGAATACAAGGGGTTACTCTAGAGCCATGAATACACGTAATCACAGTCTGTATATACATTATAAAGAATACAAGGGGTTACTCTAGAGCCATGAATACATCTAATCAGTCTGTATATACATTATAAAGAATACAAGGGGTTACTCTAGAGCCATGAATACATCTAATCACAGTCTATATACATTATAAAGAATACAAGGGGTTACTCTAGAGCCATGAATACATCTAATCACAGTCTATATACATTATAAAGAATACAAGGGGTTACTCTAGAGCCATGAATACATCTAATCAGTCTGTATATACATTATAAAGAATACAAGGGGTTACTCTAGAGCCATGAATACACCTAATCAGTCTATATACATTATAAAGAATACAAGGGGTTACTCTAGAGCCATGAATACACCTAATCACAATCTATATACATTATAAAGAATACAAGGGGTTACTCTAGAGCCATGAATACATCTAATCACAGTCTGTATATACATTATAAAGAATACAAGGGGTTACTCTAGAGCCATGAATACATCTAATCACAGTCTATATACATTATAAAGAATACAAGGGGTTACTCTAGAGCCATGAATACACCTAATCACAGTCTGTATATACATTATAAAGAATATAAGGGGTTACTCTAGAGCCATGAATACACCTAATCACAGTCTATATACATTATAAAGAATACAAGGGGTTACTCTAGAGCCATGAATACATCTAATCAGTCTGTATATACATTATAAAGAATACAAGGGGTTACTCTAGAGCCATGAATACATCTAATCACAGTCTATATACATTATAAAGAATACAAGGGGTTACTCTAGAGCCATGAATACACCTAATCAGTCTATATACATTATAAAGAATACAAGGGGTTACTCTAGAGCCAATGAATACATCTAATCAGTCTATATACATTATAAAGAATACAAGGGGTTACTCTAGAGCCAATGAATACATCTAATCACAGTCTATATACATTATAAAGAATACAAGGGGTCACTCTAGAGCCATGAATACACCTAATCAGTCTATATACATTATAAAGAATACAAGGGGTTACTCTAGAGCCAATGAATACATCTAATCAGTCTATATACATTATAAAGAATACAAGGGGTTACTCTAGAGCCATGAATACATCTAATCACAGTCTGTATACATTATAAAGAATACAAGGGGTTACTCTAGAGCCATGAATACATCTAATCACAGTCTGTATATACATTATAAAGAATACAAGGGGTTACTCTAGAGCCATGAATACATCTAATCACAGTCTATATACATTATAAAGAATACAAGGGGTTACTCTAGAGCCATGAATACACCTAATCACAGTCTATATACATTATAAAGAATACAAGGGGTTACTCTAGAGCCATGAATACATCTAATCACAGTCTATATACATTATAAAGAATACAAAGGGGTTACTCTAGAGCCATGACTACACCTAATCACAGTCTGTATACATTATAAAGAATACAAGGGGTTACTCTAGAGCCATGAATACATCTAATCAGTCTATATACATTATAAAGAATACAAGGGGTTACTCTAGAGCCATGAATACATCTAATCAGTCTATATACATTATAAAGAATACAAGGGGTTACTCTAGAGCCATGAATACATCTAATCAGTCTGTATATACATTTTAAAGAATACAAGGGGTTACTCTAGAGCCATGAATACATCTAATCACAGCCTATATACATTATAAAGAATATAAGGGGTTACTCTAGAGCCATGAATACATCTAATCACAGTCTATATACATTATAAAGAATACAAGGGGTTACTCTAGAGCCATGAATACATCTAATCACAGTCTATATACATTATAAAGAATACAAGGGGTTACTCTAGAGCCATGAATACACCTAATCACAGTCTATATACATTATAAAGAATACAAGGGGTTACTCTAGAGCCATGAATACATCTAATCACAGTCTGTATATACATGATAAAGAATACAAGGGGTTACTCTAGAGCCATGAATACATCTAATCACAGTCTATATACATTATAAAGAATACAAGGGGTTACTCTAGAGCCATGAATACATCTAATCACAGTCTATATACATTATAAAGAATACAAGGGGTTACTCTAGAGCCATGAATACATCTAATCACAGTCTATATACATTATAAAGAATACAAGGGGTTACTCTAGAGCCATGAATACATCTAATCACAGTCTATATACATTATAAAGAATACAAGGGGTTACTCTAGAGCCATGAATACATCTAATCACAGTCTATATACATTATAAAGAATATAAGGGGTTACTCTAGAGCCATGAATACATCTAATCACAGTCTATATACATTATAAAGAATACAAGGGGTTACTCTAGAGCCATGAATACACCTAATCACAGTCTGTATATACATTATAAAGAATACAAGGGGTTACTCTAGAGCCATGAATACATCTAATCACAGTCTATATACATTATAAAGAATACAAGGGGTTACTCTAGAGCCATGAATACACCTAATCACAGTCTGTATATACATTATAAAGAATACAAGGGGTTACTCTAGAGCCATGAATACATCTAATCACAGTCTATATACATTATAAAGAATACAAGGGGTTACTCTAGAGCCATGAATACATCTAATCACAGTCTGTATATACATTATAAAGAATACAAGGGGTTACTCTAGAGCCATGAATACATCTAATCACAGTCTATATACATTATAAAGAATACAAGGGGTTACTCTAGAGCCATGAATACATCTAATCACAGTCTGTATACATTATAAAGAATACAAGGGGTTACTCTAGAGCCATGAATACACCTAATCACAGTCTGTATACATTATAAAGAATACAAGGGGTTACTCTAGAGCCATGAATACATCTAATCACAGTCTATATACATTATAAAGAATACAAGGGGTTACTCTAGAGCCATGAATACATCTAATCACAGTCTATATACATTATAAAGAATACAAGGGGTTACTCTAGAGCCATGAATACATCTAATCACAGTCTGTATACATTATAAAGAATATAAGGGGTTACTCTAGAGCCATGAATACATCTAATCACAGTCTGTATACATTATAAAGAATACAAGGGGTTACTCTAGAGCCATGAATACATCTAATCACAGTCTATATACATTATAAAGAATACAAGGGGTTACTCTAGAGCCATGAATACATCTAATCACAGTCTATATACATTATAAAGAATACAAGGGGTTACTCTAGAGCCATGAATACATCTAATCACAGTCTATATACATTATAAAGAATACAAGGGGTTACTCTAGAGCCATGAATACACCTAATCACAGTCTATATACATTATAAAGAATACAAGGGGTTACTCTA
Source organism: Hyla sarda (assembly GCF_029499605.1). Lineage (NCBI taxonomy): Eukaryota > Metazoa > Chordata > Amphibia > Anura > Hylidae > Hyla > Hyla sarda. The sequence goes on along the minus strand of NW_026608817.1, from coordinate 353,069 downwards.
GAGCCATGAATACATCTAATCACAGTCTATATACATTATAAAGAATACAAGGGGTTACTCTAGAGCCATGAATACATCTAATCACAGTCTATATACATTATAAAGAATACAAGGGGTTACTCTAGAGTCATGAATACATCTAATAACAGTCTATATACATTATAAAGAATACAAGGGGTTACTCTAGAGCCATGAATAAATCTAATCACAGTCTGTATATACATTATAAAGAATACAAGGGGTTACTCTAGAGCCATGAATACATCTAATCACAGTCTGTATACATTATAAAGAATACAAGGGGTTACTCTAGAGCCATGAATACATCTAATCACAGTCTGTATATACATTATAAAGAATACAAGGGGTTACTCTAGAGCCATGAATACATCTAATCACAGTCTGTATATACATTATAAAGAATACAAGGGGTTACTCTAGAGCCATGAATACATCTAATCACAGTCTGTATATACATTATAAAGAATACAAGGGGTTACTCTAGAGCCATGAATACATCTAATCACAGTCTATATACATTATAAAGAATACAAGGGGTTACTCTAGAGCCATGAATACATCTAATAACAGTCTATATACATTATAAAGAATACAAGGGGTTACTCTAGAGCCATGAATACATCTAATCACAGTCTGTATACATTATAAAGAATACAAGGGGTTACTCTAGAGCCATGAATACATCTAATCAGTCTATATACATTATAAAGTATACAAGGGGTTACTCTAGAGCCATGAATACATCTAATCACAGTCTGTATACATTATAAAGAATACAAGGGGTTACTCTAGAGCCATGAATACACCTAATCACAGTCTATATACATTATAAAGAATACAAGGGGTTACTCTAGAGCCATGAATACACCTAATCACAGTCTATATACATTATAAAGAATACAAGGGGTTACTCTAGAGCCATGAATACATCTAATCAGTCTATATACATTATAAAGAATACAAGGGGTTACTCTAGAGCCATGAATACATCTAATCACAGTCTATATATACATTATAAAGAATACAAGGGGTTACTCTAGAGCCATGAATACATCTAATCAGTCTATATACATTATAAAGAATACAAGGGGTTACTCTAGAGCCAATGAATACACCTAATCACAGTCTGTATATACATTATAAAGAATACAAGGGGTTACTCTAGAGCCATGAATACATCTAATCACAGTCTATATACATTATAAAGAATACAAGGGGTGACTCTAGAGCCATGAATACATCTAATCACAGTCTATATACATTATAAAGAATACAAGGGGTTACTCTAGAGCCATGAATATACCTAATCACAGTCTATATACATTATAAAGAATACAAGGGGTTACTCTAGAGCCATGAATACATCTAATCACAGTCTATATACATTATAAAGAATACAAGGGGTTACTCTAGAGCCATGAATACATCTAATCACAGTCTATATACATTATAAAGAATACAAGGGGTTACTCTAGAGCCATGAATACATCTAATCACAGTCTATATACATTATAAAGAATACAAGGGGTTACTCTAGAGCCATGAATACATCTAATCACAGTCTGTATACATTATAAAGAATACAAGGGGTTACTCTAGAGCCATGAATACATCTAATCACAGTCTATATACATTATAAAGAATACAAGGGGTTACTCTAGAGCCATGAATACACCTAATCACAGTCTGTATACATTATAAAGAATACAAGGGGTTACTCTAGAGCCATGAATACACCTAATCACAGTCTATATACATTATAAAGAATACAAGGGGTTACTCTAGAGCCATGAATACATCTAATCACAGTCTGTATACATTATAAAGAATACAAGGGGTTACTCTAGAGCCATGACTACACCTAATCACAGTCTATATACATTATAAAGAATACAAGGGGTTACTCTAGAGCCATGAATACATCTAATCACAGTCTATATACATGGCTCTAGAGTAACCCCTTGTATTCTTTATAATGTATATACAGACTGTGATTAGGTGTATTCATGGCTCTAGAGTAACCCCTTGTATACTTTATAATGTATATAGACTGTGATTAGATGTATTCATGGCTCTAGAGTAACCCCTTGTATTCTATATAATGTATATAGACTGTGATTAGATGTATTCATGGCTCTAGAGTAACCCCTTGTATTCTTTATAATGTATATACAGACTGTGATTAGATGTATTCATTGGCTCTAGAGTAACCCCTTGTATTCTTTATAATGTATATACAGACTGATTAGATGTATTCATGGCTCTAGAGTAACCCCTTGTATTCTTTATAATGTATATAGACTGTGATTAGATGTATTCATGGCTCTAGAGTAACCCCTTGTATTCTTTATAATGTATATACAGACTGTGATTAGATGTATTCATTGGCTCTAGAGTAACCCCTTGTATTCTTTATAATGTATATACAGACTGATTAGATGTATTCATGGCTCTAGAGTAACCCCTTGTATTCTTTATAATGTATATAGACTGTGATTAGATGTATTCATGGCTCTAGAGTAACCCCTTGTATTCTTTATAATGTATATAGACTGTGATTAGATGTATTCATGGCTCTAGAGTAACCCCTTGTATTCTTTATAATGTATATACAGACTGTGATTAGGTGTATTCATGGCTCTAGAGTAACCCCTTGTATTCTTTATAATGTATATACAGACTGATTAGATGTATTCATGGCTCTAGAGTAACCCCTTGTATTCTTTATTGTTACGCCGAGCGCTCCGGGTCCCCGCTCCTCCCCGGAGCGCTCGCTTCACTCTCCCCGCGGCAGCGCTCCGGTCACGTCCTCTGACCCGGGGCGCTGCGATTCCGCTGCCAGCCGGGATGCGATTCGCGATGCGGGTAGCGCCCGCTCGCGATGCGCACCCCGGCTCCCCTACCTGACTCGCTCTCCGTCTGTTCTGTCCCGGCGCGCGCGGCCCCGCTCCCTAGGGCGCGCGCGCGCCGGGTCTCTGCGATTTAAAGGGCCACTGCGCCGCTGATTGGCGCAGTGGTTCCAATTAGTGGTTACACCTGTGCACTTCCCTATATCTCCTCACTTCCCCTTCACTCCCTCGCCGGATCTTGTTGCCTTAGTGCCAGTGAAAGCGTTTCCTTGTGTGTTCCTTGCCTGTGTTTCCAGACCTTCTGCCGTTGCCCCTGACTACGATCCTTGCTGCCTGCCCCGACCTTCTGCTACGTCCGACCTTGCTCTTGTCTACTCCCTTGTACCGCGCCTATCTTCAGCAGCCAGAGAGGTGAGCCGTTGCTAGTGGATACGACCTGGTCACTACCGCCGCAGCAAGACCATCCCGCTTTGCGGCGGGCTCTGGTGAAAACCTGTAGTGGCTTAGAACCGGTCCACTAGCACGGTCCACGCCAATCCCTCTCTGGCACAGAGGATCCACTACCTGCCAGCCGGCATCGTGACATTTATTATGTATATACAGACTGATTAGATGTATTCATGGCTATAGAGTAACCCCTTGTATTCTTTATAATGTATATACAGACTGATTAGATGTATTCATGGCTCTAGAGTAACCCCTTATATTCTTTATAATGTATATAGACTGTGATTAGGTGTATTCATGGCTCTAGAGTAACCCCTTGTCTTCTTTATAATGTATATAGACTGTGATTAGATGTATTCATGGCTCTAGAGTAACCCCTTGTATTCTTTATAATTTATATAGACTGTGATTAGGTGTATTCATGGCTCTAGAGTAACCCCTTGTATTCTTTATAATGTATATAGACTGTGATTAGATGTATTCATGGCTCTAGAGTAACCCCTTGTATTCTTTATAATGTATATAGACTGATTAGATGTATTCATGGCTCTAGAGTAACCCCTTATATTCTTTATAATGTATATAGACTGTGATTAGATGTATTCATGGCTCTAGAGTAACCCCTTGTATTCTTTATAATGTATATAGACTGTGATTAGATGTATTCATGGCTCTAGAGTAACCCCTTGTATTCTTTATAATGTATATAGACTGTGATTAGGTGTATTCATGGCTCTAGAGTAACCCCTTGTATTCTTTATAATGTATATAGACTGTGATTAGATGTATTCATGGCTCTAGAGTAACCCCTTGTATTCTTTATAATGTATATAGACTGTGATTAGGTGTATTCATGGCTCTAGAGTCACCCCTTGTATTCTTTATAATGTATATACAGACTGTGATTAGATGTATTCATGGCTCTAGAGTAACCCCTTGTATTCTTTATAATGTATATAGACTGTGATTAGATGTATTCATGGCTCTAGAGTAACCCCTTGTATTCTTTATAATGTATATACAGACTGTGATGAGATGTATTCATGGCTCTAGAGTAACCCCTTGTATTCTTTATAATGTATATAGACTGTGATGAGATGTATTCATGGCTCTAGAGTAACCCCTTGTATTCTTTATAATGTATATAGACTGTGATTAGATGTATTCATGGCTCTAGAGTAACCCCTTGTATTCTTTATAATGTATATACAGACTGTGATTAGATGTATTCATGGCTCTAGAGTAACCCCTTGTATTCTTTATAATGTATATACAGACTGTGATTAGGTGTATTCATGGCTCTAGAGTAACCCCTTGTATTCTTTATAATGTATATAGACTGTGATTAGGTGTATTCATGGCTCTAGAGTAACCCCTTGTATACTTTATAATGTATATAGACTGTGATTAGATGTATTCATGGCTCTAGAGTAACCCCTTGTATTCTTTATAATGTATATAGACTGATTAGATGTATTCATGGCTCTAGAGTAACCCCTTATATTCTTTATAATGTATATAGACTGTGATTAGATGTATTCATGGCTCTAGAGTAACCCCTTGTATTCTTTATAATGTATATACAGACTGTGATTAGGTGTATTCATGGCTCTAGAGTAACCCCTTGTATTCTTTATAATTTATATAGACTGTGATTAGGTGTATTCATGGCTCTAGAGTAACCCCTTGTATTCTTTATAATGTATATAGACTGTGATTAGATGTATTCATGGCTCTAGAGTAACCCCTTGTATTCTTTATAATGTATATAGACTGTGATTAGATGTATTCATGGCTCTAGAGTAACCCCTTGTATTCTTTATAATGTATATAGACTGTGATTAGGTGTATTCATGGCTCTAGAGTAACCCCTTGTATTCTTTATAATGTATATAGACTGTGATTAGATGTATTCATGGCTCTAGAGTAACCCCTTGTATTCTTTATAATGTATATAGACTGTGATTAGGTGTATTCATGGCTCTAGAGTCACCCCTTGTATTCTTTATAATGTATATACAGACTGTTATTAGATGTATTCATGGCTCTAGAGTAACCCCTTGTATTCTTTATAATGTATATAGACTGTGATTAGATGTATTCATGGCTCTAGAGTAACCCCTTGTATTCTTTATAATGTATATACAGACTGTGATGAGATGTATTCATGGCTCTAGAGTAACCCCTTGTATTCTTTATAATGTATATAGACTGTGATTAGATGTATTCATGGCTCTAGAGTAACCCCTTGTATTCTTTATAATGTATATAGACTGTGATTAGATGTATTCATGGCTCTAGAGTAACCCCTTGTATTCTTTATAATGTATATACAGACTGTGATTAGATGTATTCATGGCTCTAGAGTAACCCCTTGTATTCTTTATAATGTATATACAGACTGTGATTAGGTGTATTCATGGCTCTAGAGTAACCCCTTGTATTCTTTATAATGTATATAGACTGTGATTAGGTGTATTCATGGCTCTAGAGTAACCCCTTGTATTCTTTATAATGTATATAGACTGATTAGATGTATTCATGGCTCTAGAGTAACCCCTTATATTCTTTATAATGTATATAGACTGTGATTAGATGTATTCATGGCTCTAGAGTAACCCCTTGTATTCTTTATAATGTATATACAGACTGTGATTAGGTGTATTCATGGCTCTAGAGTAACCCCTTGTATTCTTTATAATTTATATAGACTGTGATTAGGTGTATTCATGGCTCTAGAGTAACCCCTTGTATTCTTTATAATGTATATAGACTGTGATTAGATGTATTCATGGCTCTAGAGTAACCCCTTGTATTCTTTATAATGTATATAGACTGATTAGATGTATTCATGGCTCTAGAGTAACCCCTTATATTCTTTATAATGTATATAGACTGTGATTAGATGTATTCATGGCTCTAGAGTAACCCCTTGTATTCTTTATAATGTATATAGACTGTGATTAGATGTAGTCATGGCTCTAGAGTAACCCCTTGTATTCTTTATAATATATATAGACTGTGATTAGATGTATTCATGGCTCTAGAGTAACCCCTTGTATTCTTTATAATGTATATAGACTGTGATTAGATGTATTCATGGCTCTATAGTAACCCCTTGTATTCTTTATAATGTATATAGACTGTGATTAGATGTATTCATGGCTCTAGAGTAACCCCTTGTATTCTTTATAATGTATATAGACTGTGATTAGGTGTATTCATGGCTCTAGAGTCACCCCTTGTATTCTTTATAATGTATATACAGACTGTGATTAGATGTATTCATGGCTCTAGAGTAACCCCTTGTATTCTTTATAATGTATATAGACTGTGATTAGATGTATTCATGGCTCTAGAGTAACCCCTTGTATTCTTTATAATGTATATACAGACTGTGATGAGATGTATTCATGGCTCTAGAGTAACCCCTTGTATTCTTTATAATGTATATAGACTGTGATTAGATGTATTCATGGCTCTAGAGTAACCCCTTGTATTCTTTATAATGTATATAGACTGTGATTAGATGTATTCATGGCTCTAGAGTAACCCCTTGTATTCTTTATAATGTATATACAGACTGTGATTAGATGTATTCATGGCTCTAGAGTAACCCCTTGTATTCTTTATAATGTATATACAGACTGTGATTAGGTGTATTCATGGCTCTAGAGTAACCCCTTGTATTCTTTATAATGTATATAGACTGTGATTAGGTGTATTCATGGCTCTAGAGTAACCCCTTGTATACTTTATAATGTATATAGACTGTGATTAGATGTATTCATGGCTCTAGAGTAACCCCTTGTATTCTTTATAATGTATATAGACTGTGATTAGGTGTAGTCATGGCTCTAGAGTAACCCCTTGTATTCTTTATAATGTATATATAGACTGTGATTAGATGTATTCATGGCTCTAGAGTAACCCCTTGTATTCTTTATAATGTATATACAGACTGTGATTAGATGTATTCATGGCTCTAGAGTAACCCCTTGTATTCTTTATAATGTATACAGACTGTGATTAGATGTATTCATGGCTCTAGAGTAACCCCTTATATTCTTTATAATGTATATAGACTGTGATTAGGTGTATTCATGGCTCTAGAGTAACCCCTTGTATTCTTTATAATGTATACAGACTGTGATTAGATGTATTCATGGCTCTAGAGTAACCCCTTATATTCTTTATAATGTATATAGACTGTGATTAGGTGTATTCATGGCTCTAGAGTAACCCCTTGTATTCTTTATAATGTATATAGACTGTGATTAGATGTATTCATGGCTCTAGAGTAACCCCTTGTATTCTTTATAATGTATATAGACTGTGATTAGATGTATTCATGGCTCTAGAGTAACCCCTTGTATTCTTTATAATGTATACAGACTGTGATTAGATGTATTCATGGCTCTAGAGTAACCCCTTGTATTCTTTATAATGTATATAGACTGTGATTAGATGTATTCATGGCTCTAGAGTAACCCCTTGTATTCTTTATAATGTATATAGACTGATTAGATGTATTCATGGCTCTAGAGTAACCCCTTATATTCTTTATAATGTATATAGACTGTGATTAGATGTATTCATGGCTCTAGAGTAACCCCTTGTATTCTTTATAATGTATATAGACTGTGATTAGATGTATTCATGGCTCTAGAGTAACCCCTTGTATTCTTTATAATGTATATACAGACTGTGATTAGATGTATTCATGGCTCTAGAGTAACCCCTTGTATTCTTTATAATGTATATAGACTGCGATTAGATGTATTCATGGCTCTAGATTAACCCCTTGTATTCTTTATAATGTATATAGACTGTGATTAGATGTATTCATGGCTCTAGAGTAACCCCTTGTATTCTTTATAATGTATATACAGACTGTGATTAGATGTATTCATGGCTCTAGAGTAACCCCTTGTATTCTTTATAATGTATATAGACTGTGATTAGGTGTATTCATGGCTCTAGAGTAACCCCTTGTATTCTTTATAATGTATATAGACTGTGATTAGATGTATTCATGGCTCTAGAGTAACCCCTTGTATTCTTTATAATGTATATAGACTGTGATTAGATGCATTCATGGCTCTAGAGTAACCCCTTGTAGTCTTTATAATGTATATAGACTGTGATTAGATGTGTTCATGGCTCTAGAGTAACCCCTTGTATTCTATATAATGTATATACAGACTGTGATTAGATGTATTCATGGCTCTAGAGTAACCCCTTGTATTCTTTATAATGTATATAGACTGTGATTAGATGTATTCATGGCTCTAGAGTAACCCCTTATATTCTTTATAATGTATATAGACTGTGATTAGATGTATTCATGGCTCTAGAGTAACCCCTTGTATTCTTTATAATGTATATACAGACTGTGATTAGATGTATTCATGGCTCTAGAGTAACCCCTTGTATTCTTTATAATGTATATAGACTGTGATTAGGTGTAGTCATGGCTCTAGAGTAACCCCTTATATTCTTTATAATGTATATAGACTGTGATTAGATGTATTCATGGCTCTAGAGTAACCCCTTGTATTCTTTATAATGTATATAGACTGTGATTAGATGTATTCATGGCTCTAGAGTAACCCCTTGTATTCTTTATAATGTATATAGACTGTGATTAGATGTATTCATGGCTCTAGAGTAACCCCTTGTATTCTTTATAATGTATATACAGACTGTGATTAGGTGTATTCATGGCTCTAGAGTCACCCCTTGTATTCTTTATAATGTATATAGACTGTGATTAGATGTATTCATGGCTCTAGAGTAACCCCTTGTATTCTTTATAATGTATATACAGACTGTGATTAGATGTATTCATGGCTCTAGAGTAACCCCTTGTATTCTTTATAATGTATATACAGACTGATTAGATGTATTCATGGCTCTAGAGTAACCCCTTGTATTCTTTATAATGTATATAGACTGATTAGATGTATTCATGGCTCTAGAGTAACCCCTTGTATTCTTTATCATGTATATATAGACTGTGATTAGATGTATTCATGGCTCTAGAGTAACCCCTTGTATTCTTTATAATGTATATAGACTGTGATTAGGTGTATTCATGGCTCTAGAGTAACCCCTTGTATTCTTTATAATGTATATAGACTGTGATTAGATGTATTCATGGCTCTAGAGTAACCCCTTGTATTCTTTATAATGTATATAGACTGTGATTAGATGTATTCATGGCTCTAGAGTAACCCCTTGTATTCTTTATAATGTATATAGACTGTGATTAGATGTATTCATGGCTCTAGAGTAACCCCTTTATTCTTTATAATGTATATAGACTGTGATTTAGATGTATTCATTGGCTCTAGAGTAACCCCTTGTATTCTTTATAATGTATATAGACTGTGATTAGATGTATTCATGGCTCTAGAGTAACCCCTTGTATTCTTTATAATGTATATAGACTGTGATTAGATGTATTCATGGCTCTAGAGTAACCCCTTGTATTCTTTATAATGTATATACAGACTGTGATTAGATGTATTCATGGCTCTAGAGTAACCCCTTGTATTCTTTATAATGTATATACAGACTGTGATTAGGTGTATTCATGGCTCTAGAGTAACCCCTTGTATTCTTTATAATGTATATAGACTGTGATTAGATGTATTCATGGCTCTAGAGTAACCCCTTGTATTCTTTATAATGTATATAGACTGTGATTAGATGTATTCATGGCTCTAGAGTAACCCCTTGTATACTTTATAATGTATATAGACTGTGATTAGATGTATTCATGGCTCTAGAGTAACCCCTTGTATTCTTTATAATGTATATAGACTGTGATTAGGTGTAGTCATGGCTCTAGAGTAACCCCTTGTATTCTTTATAATGTATATACAGACTGTGATTAGATGTATTCATGGCTCTAGAGTAACCCCTTGTATTCTTTATAATGTATATACAGACTGTGATTAGATGTATTCATGGCTCTAGAGTAACCCCTTGTATTCTTTATAATGTATATAGACTGATTAGATGTATTCATGGCTCTAGAGTAACCCCTTGTATTCTTTATAATGTATATACAGACTGTGATTAGATGTATTCATGGCTCTAGAGTAACCCCTTGTATTCTTTATAATGTATATACAGACTGTGATTAGATGTATTCATGGCTCTAGAGTAACCCCTTGTATTCTTTATAATGTATATACAGACTGTGATTAGATGTATTCATGGCTCTAGAGTAACCCCTTGTATTCTTTATAATGTATATAGACTGCGATTAGATGTATTCATGGCTCTAGATTAACCCCTTGTATTCTTTATAATGTATATAGACTGTGATTAGATGTATTCATGGCTCTAGAGTAACCCCTTGTATTCTTTATAATGTATATACAGACTGTGATTAGATGTATTCATGGCTCTAGAGTAACCCCTTGTATTCTTTATAATGTATATAGACTGTGATTGGGTGTATTCATGGCTCTAGAGTAACCCCTTGTATTCTTTATAATGTATATAGACTGTTATTAGATGTATTCATGACTCTAGAGTAACCCCTTGTATTCTTTATAATGTATATAGACTGTGATTAGGTGTATTCATGGCTCTAGAGTAACCCCTTGTATTCTTTATAATGTATATAGACTGTGATTAGATGTATTCATGGCTCTAGAGTAACCCCTTGTAGTCTTTATAATGTATATAGACTGTGATTAGATGTGTTCATGGCTCTAGAGTAACCCCTTGTATTCTATATAATGTATATACAGACTGTGATTAGATGTATTCATGGCTCTAGAGTAACCCCTTGTATTCTTTATAATGTATATAGACTGTGATTAGATGTATTCATGGCTCTAGAGTAACCCCTTATATTCTTTATAATGTATATAGACTGTGATTAGATGTATTCATGGCTCTAGAGTAACCCCTTGTATTCTTTATAATGTATATAGACTGTGATTAGGTGTATTCATGGCTCTAGAGTAACCCCTTATATTCTTTATAATGTATATACAGACTGTGATTAGATGTATTCATGGCTCTAGAGTAACCCCTTGTATTCTTTATAATGTATATACAGACTGTGATTAGGTGTATTCATGGCTCTAGAGTCACCCCTTGTATTCTTTATAATGTATATACAGACTGTGATTAGATGTATTCATGGCTCTAGAGTAACCCCTTGTATTCTTTATAATGTATATACAGACTGATTAGATGTATTCATGGCTCTAGAGTAACCCCTTGTATTCTTTATAATGTATATAGACTGATTAGATGTATTCATGGCTCTAGAGTAACCCCTTGTATTCTTTATCATGTATATATAGACTGTGATTAGATGTATTCATGGCTCTAGAGTAACCCCTTGTATTCTTTATAATGTATATAGACTGTGATTAGGTGTATTCATGGCTCTAGAGTAACCCCTTGTATTCTTTATAATGTATATAGACTGTGATTAGATGTATTCATTGGCTATAGAGTAACCCCTTGTATTCTTTATAATGTATATATAGACTGTGATTAGGTGTATTCATGGCTCTAGAGTAACCCCTTGTATTCTTTATAATGTATATAGACTGTGATTAAATGTATTCATGGCTCTAGAGTAACCCCTTGTATTCTTTATAATGTATATAGACTGTGATTAGATGTGTTCATGGCTCTAGAGTAACCCCTTGTATTCTTTATAATGTATATAGACTGTGATTAGATGTATTCATGGCTCTAGAGTAACCCCTTGTATTCTTTATAATGTATATACAGACTGTGATTAGATGTATTCATGGCTCTAGAGTAACCCCTTGTATTCTTTATAATGTATATAGACTGTGATTAGATGTATTCATGGCTCTAGAGTAACCCCTTGTATTCTTTATAATGTATATAGACTGTGATTAGGTGTATTCATGGCTCTAGAGTAACCCCTTGTATTCTTTATAATGTATATAGACTGTGATTAGGTGTATTCATGGCTCTAGAGTAACCCCTTGTATTCTTTATAATGTATATACAGACTGTGATTAGGTGTATTCATGGCTCTAGAGTAACCCCTTGTATTCTTTATAATGTATATAGACTGTGATTAGATGTATTCATGGCTCTAGAGTAACCCCTTGTATTCTTTATAATGTATATAGACTGTGATTAGATGTATTCATGGCTCTAGAGTAACCCCTTGTATTCTTTATAATGTATATAGACTGTTATTAGATGTATTCATGGCTCTAGAGTAACCCCTTGTATTCTTTATAATGTATATGCAGACTGATTAGATGTATTCATGGCTCTAGAGTAACCCCTTGTATTCTTTATAATGTATATAGACTGTGATTAGATGTATTCATTGGCTCTAGAGTAACCCCTTGTATTCTTTATAATGTATATATAGACTGTGATTAGATGTATTCATGGCTCTAGAGTAACCCCTTGTATTCTTTATAATGTATATAGACTGTGATTAGATGTATTCATGGCTCTAGAGTAACCCCTTGTATTCTTTATAATGTATATAGACTGTGATTAGATGTATTCATGGCTCTAGAGTAACCCCTTGTATTCTTTATAATGTATATAGACTGTGATTAGGTGTATTCATGGCTCTAGAGTAACCCCTTGTATTCTTTATAATGTATATAGACTGTGATTAGATGTATTCATGGCTCTAGAGTAACCCCTTGTATTCTTTATCATGTATATATAGACTGTGATTAGATGTATTCATGGCTCTAGAGTAACCCCTTGTATTCTTTATAATGTATATAGACTGTGATTAGATGTATTCATGGCTCTAGAGTAACCCCTTGTATTCTTTATAATGTATATACAGACTGTGATTAGATGTATTCATGGCTCTAGAGTAACCCCTTGTATTCTTTATAATGTATATAGACTGTGATTAGATGTATTCATGGCTCTAGAGTAACCCCTTGTATTCTTTATAATGTATATAGACTGTGATTAGATGTATTCATGGCTCTAGAGTAACCCCTTGTATTCTTTATAATGTATATACAGACTGATTAGATGTATTCATGGCTCTAGAGTAACCCCTTGTATTCTTTATAATGTATATAGACTGTAATTAGATGTATTCATGGCTCTAGAGTAACCCCTTGTATTCTTTATAATGTATATAGACTGTGATTAGATGTATTCATGGCTCTAGAGTAACCCCTTGTATTCTTTATAATGTATATACAGACTGATTAGATGTATTCATGGCTCTAGAGTAACCCCTTGTATTCTTTATAATGTATATACAGACTGTGATTAGATGTATTCATGGCTCTAGAGTAACCCCTTGTATACTTTATAATGTATATAGACTGTGATTAGGTGTATTCATGGCTCTAGAGTAACCCCTTGTATTCTTTATAATGTATATAGACTGTGATTAGATGTATTCATTGGCTCTAGAGTAACCCCTTGTATTCTTTATAATGTATATAGACTGTGATTAGATGTATTCATGGCTCTAGAGTAACCCCTTGTATTCTTTATAATGTATATACAGACTGTGATTAGATGTATTCATGGCTCTAGAGTAACCCCTTGTATTCTTTATAATGTATATAGACTGTGATTAGATGTATTCATGGCTCTAGAGTAACCCCTTGTATTCTTTATAATGTATATAGACTGTGATTAGATGTATTCATGGCTCTAGAGTAACCCCTTGTATTCTTTATAATGTATATAGACTGTGATTAGATGTATTCATGGCTCTAGAGTAACCCCTTGTATTCTTTATAATGTATATACAGACTGATTAGATGTATTCATGGCTCTAGAGTAACCCCTTGTATTCTTTATAATGTATATACAGACTGATTAGGTGTATTCATGGCTCTAGAGTAACCCCTTGTATTCTTTATAATGTATACAGACTGAGATTAGATGTATTCATGGCTCTAGAGTAACCCCTTGTATTCTTTATAATGTATATAGACTATGATTAGATGTATTCATGGCTCTAGAGTAACCCCTTGTATTCTTTATAATGTATATATAGACTGTGATTAGGTGTATTCATGGCTCTAGAGTAACCCCTTGTATTCTTTATCATGTATATATAGACTGTGATTAGATGTATTCATGGCTCTAGAGTAACCCCTTGTATTCTTTATAATGTATATAGACTGTGATTAGATGTATTCATGGCTCTAGAGTAACCCCTTCTATTCTTTATAATGTATATACAGACTGTGATTAGATGTATTCATGGCTCTAGAGTAACCCCTTGTATTCTTTATAATGTATATAGACTGTGATTAGATGTATTCATGGCTCTAGATTAACCCCTTGTATTCTCCCCCCCCCCCCCCTCCTGGTAGGAATCCCTCCATTTTCATATCTGATAATAGCAATAAGGTTGATACATGTTGGAATCCTTTTTTGGTAAAGTGACTCCATTTTCCTTGTTTATTTGTGTGCTCGTCCCTTTTATTATGCTGATTGTCGATTTGGCTGGCGATCTGATACACAGTGAACGTAATGGCGGTGCGACCTGCGCGGTGTAAATAAGGCTTAAGGATGGACTTTCGAGAAGCGAGCATTTGTGGGTCACAAGACGACCAATGACATATCGCGTGGAAAGTGATGGGACGACGCGCCTAAGAGACACGATTGTCGCCTAAATATTCAGAATCAAGAAAAAAGTGCAAAACGGAGACGTTCCCCAGCAGTATAAAAAAATACGGATCTTCCTGGACGTGTCCCAATATACGTTACAGAAGTGAAGGCAGCTTGTACCCATCACCCTATGGCAAAATAACATCAACGGGGGTGGATTCCCTGTGAAATTCATCATCCCCGATGGACATTCTCGGCAACAAGGGACGGATCTGCTGGAGAAATGGGACATTTACAGGCAGTAACAGGAGGAGCAGAGAACCGCCCAGAGACCCTGACATGACAGCTTATACTACTTTCTACAGACAGGATGCAGTGTTCCTATATGTTTTGGTGACATTCTTTGCTTCTCCAACACTCATTCTTATCCTCCATTACTTAAAGGGGTATTCCAGGATTTTTTTTTATTTGACTATGCTACAGGGGCTGTAAAGTTAGTGTAGTCCTTAATATAGCATCTGTACCTGTGTGTGACGGTTTTCACCCCAATATTTGTTTTACCAGCATACAAAATGACTGTTGTCTCAGATTTTTCCCAGTTTGCAATGTGGCCGAGATCTGACATCACTAGTCAGCTGATGACAGGGAGCCTGTCTGCTTCAATGGGTGGAGCGATCGCTTGGTGGGAGAGAGAACAATCTGCAACTAATGCAACAGCTGGAGGTACCTTGATTGAAAACCACAGGTCTTTTGAATGGAAGCAGCTCCTTTATGTTTCAATGGGTGGGGTGGCTGATGTGTGGAAGGGAGAAAAATGGAATTATGGGATTTGTAGGTAAAAAAGAAAACTTGAACAGGAAATACCAGTTCACAAAAAGCTACCACAGTGTTCAGGTAATCTCACAGCATAGCCATTTAGCCCCAAGACAAGTGCAGATCCTTCCTAAACCTGTCCGTTACTGTCTGCCAGGTACGTACTAAAATCCCCTTATATTGGAGGACCCCTTTAACCTTTTACATTCTCTTATTCCTTTTCACTTCTTGCCATTTTAGCCCCAATTGCTGGTTGCGTTCTGCTGCCTCTTTTATAGTGTATTGCCTTTGCTACTTCCCTACCCCTAGTACTAACTTTACCTACTCTACCTTTTTGTTCTTTATTCATTTGTGTTACGTAATTTTCCTGATTACTTTAAAAGGGGTACTCCGCTGCTCAGCATTTGGAACAACCGCCGGCAGCTCATGATGTCGTAGCCCCACCCCCCTCACGATGTCATGCCCTGCCCCCTCAATGCAAGTCTATGGGAGGGGGCGTGACAGCCGCCACGCCCCCTACCATAGACTTGCATTGAGGGGAACTATGACGTCAAGAGCTCCCAACTCCAGCGTTCAGAACAGTTTGTTCCAAACGCTGAGCAGCGGAGTACCCCTTTAATTCCATCATAGTTTATCACCCCGAACCCAAGGCTTTTATTTCAAAACCATGTTGAGGAATTGTTCGTTCAATGATCCTTTAACCCTTTGGAGGGCCCATAAGGCATTTTCTTGAGGCATTCTACTCCAACAAACAAGTAGATACAATAAAAATGGCATAACCCTAACATATGAAGACGGGCTGGACTTCTAGTATATCATCTATTAGCCACTGACTTTGGTAAAAAAAAATGGAAAAATCCAAAATGTATTATCATAGTTGGCTAAATAAACCATCCAGGCTGCTCAGAGCTAAAGGCCCCAACAGCAAACACAAGACTCATCCCCTGCCCCCGACAATACGAGAGAAGATGCAGCAGACATCATGGCTTCCTATTACAGCCAGTTATACAACCTGAGATCAGATACAACCAACAACAGACTGTAATAGACCATATCTGTCCCCCCCCCCAATGTCACCGGATGATGCTGCTTCCCTCATTGCTCCCTTCACTGAAGAGGAGGCGCCTCCTGCCATCTTTAACCCTCGGGCCTGATGAAACGCTGGAAGCGTCTATAGTGACTATTCCTAAACCTGGTGAAGAACCAAACAAACCAGCCAATTTGCGCCCAATCTCGCTACTAAACGTAGATGTCAAACTATTTCCTAAACTCCTCGCAGATTGATTACTTGACATGATACAGTGATCCCCCCGACGTACGATCCGGATAGTCCTCTTCATGCTCCGCTGCATGGCCATCGTCCCATGATCCAATAGGAGCGGCGTGCACAGCGAACATCATGATGGCGATGGAGAACGACAATCCAGGGCAGAGGTGACGGTCTGGAGCGGCGGGGACACCCCGGGGACTCGATGACAGTAACTCTCCAGTGCAGCGGTGACTGTCCGGAGCGGCAGGGACACCGCGGGAACATGATGACTGCAATGAAGAGCAACGATCCAGTGCAGCGGTGACTGTCCGGAGCGGCGGGGACACCCCGGGGACATGATGACTGCAATGAAGAGCAACGATCCATTGCAGCGGTGACTGTCCAGAGCGGCAGGGACACCCCGGGGACTCGATGACAGTAACTCTCCAGGGCAGCTGTGAATGTCCGGAGGGGCGGGGACACCCCGGGGACATGATGACAGTGACAATCCAGGGCAGCAGTGACACGCGAGTATAGCTTTCTATATTACTATTGCACAGATCCCTCAAAATACGATGGATTCAAGTAACAATGGTTTGTTTGGAACGAATATATACACCTGTAACATTGAAAAAAAAATTTGAATCACCCCCCTTCCCCCCCCCCCCCCTAAAAAAAAAAAGTGTAAATAAAAAAGCATGTGGTATCGCCACGTGCGGAATTGTACGAATTGTTAAAATATATCGTTAATTGAACCGCACGGTCAATGCCGTGCGCACAAAAAAAATCCAAAATAGCGTATTTTTGTTCACTTTTTATATCATGAAAAAAAATGAAAAGCGATCAAAAAGTCCGATCAAAAACTTCAGATCACGGCACAAAAAATGAGCCCTCATACCGCCCCGTACGCGGAAAAATAAAGTTATAGGCATCCAAGGATGACCGTTTTAAACGTATACATTTCTGTGCACGTAGTTATGATTTTTTTTTCCAGAAGTGCGACAATATCCAACCTATATAAGTCGGGGATCATTGTAATCGTATGGACCTAGAGAATAATGAGAATGCGTCATTTATACCGAAATATGTACTGTGTAGAAAAGGAAGCCCCCAAAAGTTACAAAACTGCGTTTTTTCTTCAATTTTGTCGCACAATGATTTTTTTTTCCGTTTCGCCGTAGATTTTTGAGTAAAATGACTGATGTCATTACAAAGTACAATTGATGGCGCAAAAAATAAGCATCATATGGATTTTTAGGTGCAAAATTGAGAGTTATGATTTTTTTAAAGGTAAGGAGCAAAAAACGAAAGTGCAAAAACCTTAAAGGGGTTAATGTCATCAGTTTGCATCCATTTTTACTTCTGAGCATGCTCAGAACAAAGGAGGCGGCCGCAGGGGCTGTGCCAGTCTATGGAGCCAAGGTGACTGGGTGATCCCTTATGTTTTAGTTTGGGTCATCAGGTCGGGCCTGGTCTCTGTAATGCACCCAGGTAACGCTGGCATTATGTCCTGTAGGGGGCGCAGTCCTCTCCGATTAGTCCGTAGCACAGAGGAGAGCAGCAGCGCCTCCCTCGTACAGTCAGCCCGTCTAGTCAAAGTAATCCTCAATGTCAATGTTGGGATCCAGCAGATCCTCCCCGTACACGGACAGATCCATCCGGTTCAGGATCAGGTTCTCGAATGTCTCCTCCAGGTCGGTGTCTCCGATGAGTACGGCGCCCATCATGCGGCCGCTCTGCAGCACCACCTTCACGTACTCCCGGCCCTTGGTGCAGCGCAGCAGCAGCTCGTGGTCAGTACCCAGGCCCTGCGCGTTGTATTTACCCAACAGGATAACCTGATGCGAGAAAAAAAATAAAATAAAAAAAGTATCAAAACAATCATCGTTTTATACATTGCGCGCGCGAGATCAGGCGGCTTCTGCAGATTTCGCGCACCTTATAGTTGAAGAATTTCGTAACGTGGGCGAAGAGTTCGAAGCAGAAATCCATCTCGATGGTTTCCCCCAGCCGGTCGGCCGCCATACACTTCGCCGCGTACCAGCCCGTCTGCCGCGCCTGCGTCCACAGACGCATCTGTCGGGAGCCAATCACAATGGTATTACAATCACATGACTCCCTGATCCAGAGTCCCCAGCTGTTGCAAAACTACAACTCCCAGCATGCCCAGACAGCCGAAGGGAGTTGTAGTTTTGCAACAGCTGGAAGCACATTGCATGGAAGCGATAGCATGATTACCTGCTGCCAGTGGGGGCTGGGCGTCCACCCGGCAGTGCAGACGTCCCCGGCGGCGTATACGTTCCTCACCGACGTCCTCATGTGATCGTCCACGCGCAGTCCTCCGTCTTCTCCTAAATCGAACTGCAAAAATGAAGCGAAATCTAAAGTAAGGCCCTTCCCCACCAGATATGTGGATGTAGAAGAGGGGACTGTGCGGTCTCACGTTATTTCCGCCGACGAACGGCTCCACATTGGGGGTGACGCCCGTGGCGCTGACGATGATGTCACAACCATAGATTTTCCCGTTGGTCAGTTCGGCGTAGACCGGCCAATCAGCTGTAGAGGAAGACGGATGAGTGAGGCCACGAAACAACGCGGATCCTGGACGCACCACTAGGGGGTCACCAGAGACCACAAAATGACAGAGTGTCAGGAATAGACAGTACTTGCCTGGGTCAGAGGTGGCGCCGCCCTCTCTTCTGGGCACAGACGAGGCCGAAATATTTAACCCCTTGAATTCCTGGTGGAGCAGGATCCTCTGCACCTCGCATTCCGCCTCTATGTGTACGCAGCGCGAGATCTGAGGATAAGAGGTAAAGATGTGAGGGGGGGTGGGGGGGGGGGTGGGGGCGGAGATATCGGGGGACACGTCTCCCTCACAATCGGATACTGACCTCCTGAGCGGCTCTCAGATTTAACCCTTCGTGCCAGTCTGGGCCAAGGGCGCTGCCAACTCCACCGTCCTCCTGCCCTGAAATCGAGAACATCACTACTTACAGCCGGAACGTGGCCCCGGAACAGAAAGACACAAACCTGCATGACCTGACTGTGGACTCACCGGCGCCCCCCTCTGTGGTGTATTTCATTCTCTTACAGGTCAGGGGGGTTTGTGGTTTCTCGGATTTCAGCTGCGGGATAAGGAATTCTGCGGCTCCGGGGTCAAAGAACGTGTTCCCTATGGATTTATCTTTAATGGCCCAGATGACCTCACAGCCCTCCATCTCGTACCTGGAGAAGAAACGGAGCGGTCAACAGAGACGGGCAGTCTGGAGCGACGAGACGACCCGGGGGCGAGCAGTCTGGAGCGACGAGACGACCCGGGGGCGAGCAGTCGGGAGCGACGAGACGACCCGGGGGCGAGCAGTCTGGAGCGACGAGACGACCCGGGGGCGAGCAGTCTGGAGCGACGAGACGACCCGGGGGCGAGCAGTCTGGAGCCACGAGACGACCCGGGGGCGAGCAGTCTGGAGCGACGAGACGACCCGGGGGCGAGCAGTCTGGAGCGACGAGACGACCCGGGGGCGAGCAGTCTGGAGCGACGAGACGACCCGGGGGCGAGCAGTCTGGAGCGACGAGACGACCCGGGGGCGAGCAGTCTGGAGCGACGAGACGACCCGGGGGCGAGCAGTCTGGAGCGACGAGACGACCCGGGGGCGAGCAGTCTGGAGCGACGAGACGACCCGGGGGCGAGCAGTCTGGAGCGACGAGACGACCCGGGGGCGAGCAGTCTGGAGCGACGAGACGACCCGGGGGCGAGCAGTCTGGAGCGACGAGACGACCCGGGGGCGAGCAGTCTGGTGCGACGAGACGACCCGGGGGCGAGCAGTCTGGTGCGACGAGACGACCCGGGGGCGAGCAGTCTGGAGCGACGAGACGACCCGGGGGCGAGCAGTCTGGAGCGACGAGACGACCCAGGGGGCGAGCGGTCTGAAGTGACGAGACGACCCGTTTCTATGTATCGGCGGACATTATACTTACACCAGCTCCAGCGCTATCCCTCCGTTGCCCACAACCAGCACTCGTCGCGCCTTGGTCAGATGCTGCTGGAACGTCTGTAACGTGGACAGAGGAGACGTGGTCAGCAGTGGCGCCAGGACTAGGACAGGAGTGAATAGTAATGTCCATATACGTACCCGGGCGCTGTCAGTATCACGGATCCCCAGCACGTACGGATTCCCCTCCACGATGAGGCGGGGCCGGGCTCCAGCACACACACATAGCTGCGAATAGTGATAACACGCCCCATCCTCCGTCACCACCATCTGCAGAACATCGCACCATAAATGTGACCATACGGATCTACCCAGACAGAGAACAGGAGACGGATACTGCGTCCTCCGCAACTACTGTCTGCTGTATGGCTTCCCCCCCCCCCATTATCACAGGACCCTCACCTGCTCATCAGCCTTTAACTCTTTCACCGCTGAATGCACAACCTTAATGTTAGGATACCGGGACTGCAGGGTGCTGCTCGTCTGCTCCTCCACATCAAACTCCTCCAACGCCCGCAAGACCTAAGCGAACACAAGAAAGCAAGAGAGAGTACAGCCACGACAACACCGCCCCGTCTACAACCCCACCCAGCACAACACCGTCCCGTCTATAAACCACACTCAGCACAACACCGCCACTTCTACAACAACCTGCACCACAACACCGCCACGTCTACAACCCCACCCAGTACAACACCGCCCCATCTATAAACCACACTCAGCACAACACCGCCACATCTACAACTCCACCCAGCACCACACCGTCACGTCTACAACCCCACCCAACAAAACATTGCCACGTCTACAACCCCACCCAGTACAACACTGCCCCGTCTATAAACCACACTCAGCACAACACCGCCACATCTACAACTCCACCCAGCACCACACCGTCACGTCTACAACCCCACCCAACAAAACATTGCCACGTCTACAACCCCACCCAGTACAACACTGCCCCGTCTATAAACCACACTCAGCACAACACCGCCACATCTACAACTTCACCCAGCACCACACCGTCACGTCTACAACCCCACCCAACAAAACATTGCCACGTCTACAACCCCACCCAGTACAACACTGCCCCGTCTATAAACCACACTCAGCACAACACCGCCACATCTACAACTTCACCCAGCACCACACCGTCACGTCTACAACCCCACCCAACAAAACATTGCCACGTCTACAACCCCACCCAGTACAACACTGCCCCGTCAATAAACCACACTCAGCACAACACCGCCACATCTACAACTCTACCCAGCACCACACCGTCACGTCTACAACCCCACCCAACAAAACATTGCCACGTCTACAACCCCACCCAGTACAACACCGCCCCGTCTATAAACCACACTCAGCACAACACTGCCACTTCTACAACCACCTGCACGACAACACCGCCACGTCTACAACCCCACCCAGCACCACACCACCAAGTCTACAACCCCACCCAGCACCACACCGCCAAGTCTACAACCCCACCCAGCACCACACCCCCATGTCTACAACCCGACCCAGCACCACACCGCCACCTCTACAACCCCTACCAGTACAACACCGCCCCGTCTATAAACCACGTCTACAACCCCACCCAGCACAACACCACCCCGTCTATAACCACACTCAGCACAACACCGCCACGCCTACAACCCCACCCAGCTCCAGAACGCCACGCCTACAACCCCACCCAGCACCACACCGCCACCTCTACAACCCCTACCAGTACAACACCGCCCCGTCTATAAACCACGTCTACAACCCCACCCAGCACAACACCACCCCGTCTATAACCACACTCAGCACAACACCGCCACGCCTACAACCCCACCCAGCTCCAGAACGCCACGCCTACAACCCCACCCAGCGCCACGCCTACAACCCCACCCAGCACCACACCGCCACGCCTACAACCCCACCCAGCACCACACCGCCACGCCTACAACCCCACCCAGCACCACACCGCCACGCCTACAACCCCACCCAGCACCACACCGCCACGCCTACAACCCCACCCAGCACCACACCGCCACGCCTACAACCCCACCCAGCGCCACGCCTACAACCCCACCCAGCACCACGCCTACAACCCCACCCAGCACCACGCCTACAACCCCACCCAGCACCACACCGCCACGCCTACAACCCCACCCAGCACCACACCGCCACGCCTACAACCCCACCCAGCACCACACCGCCACGCCTACAACCCCACCCAGCACCACACCGCCACGCCTACAACCCCACCCAGCACAACACTGCCACGCCTATAACCCCACCCAGCACAACACCGCCACGCCTATAACCCCACCCAGCACAACACCGCCATGCCTATTACCCTGCCCAGCACACCATGTCTATAACCTCACCCAGCACAACACCGCCACGCCTATAAACCCGCCCAGCACCACCACGTCACACCTATAACCCCGCCCAGCACCGCCACGCCTATAACCCCGCCCAGCACTGCCACATCAATGACCCCACCCAGCACCACCATGTCTATAACCCCACCCAGCACAACACTGCCACGTCTATAACCACAGCAACCACAACGTCTATACAAACAGCCACCAGAACACCACAAAGGCTTGTATATAATCAAAAGCACCACCTACCTGCTTCACATTAGTCACAGCCTTAATGAGCGGAGCCGCTGTCAGGAGAAGAATGACTTCATCAGGAAACTGGAGCGACAGCTGGAAAACAACAAAACTAAAGTGACATCACTGCTCTCCAGATATATATATTATACAGGAGGTGACATCACTGCTCTCCAGATATATATATATATATGAATTCAGGTAGAAGACAGACATGGTCGCACATCTACAATCTTGTATAATGATCTAATTGCTTCTCAGCATAATATCAAAAACTAACAGGTTGTTAGTATACGTTTTGATCAAAAAGTACAAGCCCACTCGCCACGTCAAGGCCACCTATTTAGAGTGGGTCCCTAACGTCCCTAGCATAAAATGGCGTAGCACTGGGCGGCGAGGTGCGGCCCATAGACTGGTTTGAGTGGCATTGGGCCGCTCTGCCAGTGGGTCGTTCCCCCCCTGTGGGCATTGGTGTCGCGGCGGTGGTGGTCGCCGCCCAGTGCTCCGCCGTTTTATGCTAGGGACGTTAGGGACCCACTCTGGATAGGTGGCCTTGACGTGGCGAGTGGGCTTGTACTTTTTGATCAAAAATGTATAATAACAACCTGTTAGTTTTTGATATTATGCTGAGAAGCAATTAGATAATTATACCAGATTGTAGATGTGCGACCATGTTTGTCTTCTACCTGAATTCACATTATATATTATACAGGAAGTGAAATCACTGCTAGAGATGAGCGAAATTACAGTAAATTTGATTCGTCACGAACTTCTCGGCTCGGCAGTTGATGATTTTACCTGCATAAATTAGTTCAGCCTTCAGGTGCTTCGGTGGGCTGGAAAAGGTGGATACAGTCCTAG